>NC_045432.1:6810521-7004173 GCF_902635505.1 Sarcophilus harrisii
CATGGGAACCAGGAAAAGGTTAAAGGTTAAGCCTTAGGCCCAAGTCAGTACTTTCCAGTGGAAAATACTACATTATACGTACAGAAAACTTATAAAATGCACTTGCGTGTAAAGGTAAAATATGTCAGTAAGAAATGGCACTTGTCATTTAAGATTTATACTTAAAAAGCTCTTGATACTTCCAAAAACAGAAGAAATTTCCAATTGATACTAATAGGGTATTTTAATTCTGTTAACTTTAACGTGACCACATCCTCCCTGAAATTCTTCAGATTGTTCATTGGGACTTCATTTAAACTAAAAACAGCTGTTCCGAGAGCAAAGCCAAAAATTAATATTTAATGTGGTACAATTTTACCATTTTACAGACGTTCTAAAAATACAGAATCTTCAAGCATTTCTCAATACAGATTCTCATCCTGACTAAATGATATTACATTTGATATAAATTAAGTGAACCAAGATTTCTGTTATTTTTTGTGGAATTTTATTTTAGCTGGAATAAGCTGCCAATTTATTACCGCTTTATTTTTATTTTTGCCGGGGCAGTTGGGATTTTGAATTCAGTTCTTCCTGACTCAGCACCAGTGCTCTATGCACTGCACCATAGGGCTACCCACCCGCCAAGCTGCCAGTTATCATTGATGCCAGTCCACCTGGGATACATTTTCTGCTAAGTCCCTGGTCTTCCACAGTAGCCACAGAAAGTGTGCGACGCCATCAACAATCCATTACGGTTCTAAATCAGTTGGCCTGTTATAGGAATCAAATTCAGTTTTCTTTTATTTATAATTTGGTCTTATCCTTAATAAAAAAAATAATAAATAAAACCTTAATAAACTTGTCAAACATCCACTAATTCCAAAAGATGTATTTCTAAGGAGAACACAGTTTGATGTGTTCAAGGGCTGAATTTCTTTGTATTATATGCTACCTCTAAACCTATACCTTGGATGAAAAATGAACCCCCAAACCCCCAGCCAGTGTACAGTAGCATCATAAAATAATTGGAGTTAAAGAGATATTATAAATTAATAAATGTATAATAGATAATAAAATAAATAGATCAAATCCTTCGACCCGATGACCGACATACTTATAATGACCCAACAGTGGTATAAAGGGACTGTCGATAAAAATTAGTATTTTGGTTTGCTGACATTGCATTTTGAAGCAAATCAGTAGCAGTACTGATCGGCACATACATAATCACAAGACGGCCCTGTGGGGGATGTGTTAATGGTTTCCAAATAATATTAGAATTTCCCTTTAAATAGCTCCTCAACCACCTCAAGGTCCCCAAATATCATGTCTGCCATTACTTATTGTTTTAAAATATAAGTTTAAGGGAAAAAATTGAAACATACATGGAAGTAGTGTTGAAGAACTGTTTTGTTTTATTTTTCCAAACGTGCAAAAGTAGTTTTCAACATTCACCTTTGCAAAACCTTGTGTTCCACATTTGAAAAACATTTTAGATCCTACGTGAAATGTTTCTTAACAGTTAAGAATAAAGCTCCAAAAGAGTCAAGCTATTTCCGAGCATCCATGTCTGCTTCAAGGTATTTAAATTATTACTCTCTTTGTAGGAAAATGACTGCTAGTTATCTTCACGGATGATCAGTTCCCTGCTAAGATATCGCTGCCTTTCTGGAAAGCTACTTCTTAGCTGAGGGGCTGGGGTACCTTACCAAAACCAAGTGTGGCCCTGATTTGGCCTTTGAGCACTGGATTGCTGACCCCCCTCCCACCCCAACAGAGAACCCCTGGAAAGAGGCTTCTTTTCAGTAGTGACAAAACTGCTATGGATAATAAATAATAATAATAATAATAATAATAATAATAATAATCTATTAATGGATATTTATCCATTAACCCGTATAGCAGATTGATTCTGAGAAAAGTCTCGAATCCCAATGAAACAAAGGCCAACCTGATGACACTGAGAGAACCTCTTTGTTACTTCCAGGCTGCACACATTGCACCTCAGAGTACCCTGGGACGGGGCTGGCTGGGGCCTCTCCTTGGGCAGGTGGGAACTCTGAGCTGTGTGCTCCTGACTCGATGAGGTCCCCGTGTCTACAGGCCACTTGGGCTCCCTCTGCCTGCTTGGATCAGATAGATAGTCATTGTGACTTTTTCTGGTTTCCTATCAAGATTGGGCCAGGTGCATTTCCTAATTCGGGGGAAGGGATGGAACTTGTTATTTTTCCTCTTGGATGTAGCTTTCCCAAAGATGGAGTGGAATGGGGGTTTGGGGAGTTTGGGGTGTTTTTGAAATCGCGCAGAGATGTGTGTATGTGCACACACACGCATGCACCTTCTGCTGCCTTCCAGGGATAGTTTTCTGTGAAGAATCTTTCTGAACGGGGACTTTTTCCAATCCAACATCAGATGGTTTGGAGTCATTCACGCCCCCTCTTTTTCTGTCCCCCACCCCAGTCTGACCAAGGTTTCTGGAGATCTATTTAATCTTCAGCCAGCCTTTGTTTTCAACTCACGGAACGCTGGCACTACTTCGAAGATGTCCCCAAGCCAAACGTGGGAAAATGGTGAGTTTGTACTCCAGCCCGCCAGTGGGGCTGAATCTTCAGGAACTGGCGTTGTGCTAAGAAATCGGCCCTCTTTTTTCAGCCCTTTTTGTGGCAACGTTCATTTTTGATTATTTTAAAAGGGTCATTTTTTTTTTGGCCTTTTGAAACAATAGATACAAAGCGTCATTTAGCCTTTGTTGTTAAGGAATGACACTCGAGGACCCTTGATATAAACATTGGTTATTTGACATAGCACTGTCTTTCAGGGTCTCCCGTGGAATTAGAAAACCAGATGACTAAGTTTGTTAGAACTGTTTGTAAAATAAAAGTAAATGAGCTCCAGGTGAGGGACATGCCTAGGACTAAAGTGCATGAACTGGAAGCCATGGAGATTCGGAAGCTGATTTGCTTCCTTTCCTTTTCTTGACCATATTCTGTATAAGAAAGGCTGCCATCTGGGTAGAGGTTATTATAGCCCTAATTCTGCATCCATGGCTGTGTATGCCATGATTCCCGAGGTTGTTTCTTGGTGGAAATTGGAGCTTATTGTTGTACTATCGCCCTGTAACAGTGCCTTTATGTGTCTCACTTCTCAGAGCTCCCTCTGCCAGCTATTCCAGTCTCTGCTCCTTCAGAAATTCTTATGGATTTCGACTCAGTGTTTGGAACAAAATCACTGGATTTAGAGAGTCAAGCAGCAGATGGTAAGAGTCTTACCTTCTTGCTGGTATCTCCAGCGTGTTCTCTCCCTATTCTTTGGCCACGAGGCAGGTCTCGGACTTGATATCAACAATAGTTAGCAGATACAAACACTGAGAATATTCGGTACTTATGACTTACAGTTGGTGGTGGAGGCCCCACATGGGACCGAGGTGCCAGTGCCACTTAGGGACTGACCTTGCTGGCGTCCTTCAGCACACACAGGGGGCCAGCAGCCCATTGAGACAGGCTTTGGTCTGCTTCCTCTAAGACCTTCCAAAAGTTCTTTACGGTCCGGAGGTGAGTGAGATCTTGCACAATGCCAGGGGCGTCCCAGCCAGGGCAGGCCTTGCTGAATTGGCAAGATTTCCAGAGTGGTCTAGATTTGGAGGCTCGGCCTCATCGAGGCCCAAGAAGCTCATCGTTAGGTATTCAGCCACCAGGCGATGGATAATTTTGGTCACAGTGGCTGTGGCGGTCTGTCCACCGAGTGGTAGAGGAAAAGCAATCTGCCAGTGGAGGGAGTGCTCGGGATCACGAAATCGTGGCTTTGAGGCAGCAGGAAGCCAAGAGTTTATCCACCGCGTGTGGTAATCCATGGTCTGAGCAGCTTAATTCACATGGGGCTCAGTTAGTATGAAAGTGATAAGACTTTTTCCTAATGATGGCGGGGCTGTGGAAAAGCAGGCACGCCAAAGCCTTGTTGGTGGAGCTGTGAGCCGGTCCAGAGTTTCTGTAAAGCATTTTGAAATTAAGCCCCCAAATGGTAACTCTTTGACCCAGCAGTACTAACACTGGGGCTGTGCCCCAAAGAGATCAAAGAGGAAAAGGACCTCTGGGTACAAAAATCCTCAGAGTGGCTCTTTCTGTGTTGGCAAAGAACAGGAAATAAGATGCCCATCAACTGGGGAATGGCTGAACAATTTAGGATATATGAAGGTTATAGAATGCTAGCTTTTAATACAGTGCTTGGAGCATAAGAAATAATTATTACAAATAAAATAAAGGCACTTAATAAATGTTTATTTACTGATTCGTATTGTGCTGTAAGAGAAATGACATAGGGGATGGTCTCAGAGAAACCCGGGCAGACTTATGTGAACTGACACAAAGTGAAGTGAGCAGAACCAAGAGAATGATTTGTACCACAACTACAATAATGTAACAGTGATCGGTTTTAGAAGACTTAGAGACGCTGATCAACACAGTGATCCCCCACGGCTTCAGAGGGTTCATGATGAAACATGCCTCCTACCTCCATACCAGACAGGGGAGGGACTCAAGGGCAAATCCACTTTCCCCTCTTCCCTCCTTTTTCTTTTTCCTTTCTTCTTCCCCCCCCTTCCTTCCCTTCCCTTCCCCTTTCCTCTCACCCCGACCCCCTGCCATTTGTCATGGACTTTGTTTTTTTCCAATGGGTATGAGTGTAGAAGGGAAAGAATCTGCAGCCTAAAATAAAACTGAATTCAGAAATGTTTTCCCTGCATTCCGTGTAATGACTGAAAACAAGATTCTTTGTTGACCTTGTTATTTTCTTTGTCTTCTCTTGCACCTTCTTTGGATGGATCCCACCATCATCTCGGGATAGGTGAGTTTGAGCCAAAGCCTCTTCCGGATGATGCCTCCAATCTATCTGGGAAAACCCAATGCCCGAGAGACATGCTGCCTGTGTCCTGGTGGGAGGGAGAGGAGACAGAGGCTGAACTTCACAAGCGGTTGCATGGTGTGCTCTTCTCGGCTTCAGGTACGGCGGGCTGCCTGGCTTTGTGCACTCACAAGCGTCACGGTGTGGGGCGAGTTGCTCTGTGATCACATGGACGGACTGAACTCTCATTTCCTTCTCCAATAGTGTGCCCCCCCAAGCCCGCGAGGTCTGCCCTGCTCTTGTCCCCTAGATTGGTCCCTAGAGCACAGAGGAAAAGTGACTTGCCCGCGCTTGATAGCAACTCTTTTGCTCCTGGAGCCTGCTGTCTCTTGCTCTTGCTAAAAAGAATTAAGCTGCACCATCTCCAAGTAGTTGCCATTTTTCTTTTGCTGAGCCATTGAACTGCTCCCACAGGCTGCTCGGGAGCTAAACTTTCAGTCAGTCGGTAAACTGTTAGTAGACACCTGCTTCGTGCCAGGCGTTAGGCTGAAATCCAGGGATAGAAAAGACAAAAAGACTGGCCCTGCCCTCAAGGAGCTTCCAGTCTGATGGGGGTGGGGTGGGAGGACGAAGCACCCTAACCAATTCCTCATAGGGCAAGACTTGGCATGATCTGTCGGCTGTAGGGCAGATTGTGGCATTGAAGTACAGAGCAGGGGATAATGAGGCTGTGGCCTCCTCCACGGCTTCCATGCCAGCCTGTAAGATGTTTGACTGCAGATTTCCCAAAGGCGGGGGTGGAGAAAAGCTGTGGGAAAGCCCCTGCAGCCAAGAGTTGCCAGTAACAGCTCTGTTCTTTCTGGTGAGCTTATTCCATGGTCTTTTTTCGTTTTTCGATCATGTTACTGCTCTTGTGCTATAACGTCATCTTTATTGCCCTGTACCTCACCCCTGAGCTGTTGTCCCTCGTAGCAAAGAATGAAAAAGAGGGGAGGGGAAGCTTTCCGTTAAACGGAGGCACCGATGTAATCTTGCCCGTGTATTTGGTGCCCCGCATCCACACGAAGTTATCAGAGACCTGCATTTTTCTTATGTCTCCAGATAAAACGTTTTTTTAAAAAGGATTTGAAAGTATATCTTAAATGTAACTATAGGAGCAAAATCTCCCCATCCGGGGGTCCCTTCTGATTTTTTTTATATATGGACTTTTATAGCTTCAGTAATGACAGAGGTGACATCATATAGGAGACAGAAAGCTGGGCTGGAGGCCAGGAAGACGTCCTCTAATACACACATGAACACACATACGACCACGTGCACAGGTATACGTGAACACACTATGGGGTGACACACAGTGAACACGCGCGTGTGGAGTGACACTCAAAGCATGGCCATCTTAAACTTCTTTTGCTTATGACCCCTTTTGCCCAAGAAGTTTTTATGTAATCCCAGGTATATGGGTATATAGTTATAGTTCCCCTTGGTGAGTAGGGGAACTCACTACTCCCCACATATAAAAGAGGCTTATAAATCAAACATTTACTGAGAGTTGATCAGAACTTTGGGACCGCCACGTTCAGCTGTACAACCCCCAGCGGGGTGGTGGCCCCTAGTTTAAGAAGCTGGGCTGAGGTAGCCCTAATTCAGACTAGAAATGGCACCTTCATTGGAAGGGGGAATTTCCCCCTCTAGAAGTTCCTTCAACCAATAAGATCATAGGCCCATCCCTGTCCCAATGGCCGGTAACCCGCTCTTCTTAAAGGAGACAGTTTTCTGTATGTTTCCTGTTGTTTCAGGCCATAAGGAATGAGCTGGACCCCTCCCCCCCACCCTGGGCTCCCAGTCTTGTGGTAATTGAATGTATGAAGTGGGCAGGCTGTCACGTTAAACTTAAAGGCTGGGTGGAAATTCAACAGGTGAAGAGGAAGGAGGCTGGAGGGGCTGTTGGCAGGCACGTGCCAGGGCCGGGGAGCAGAGCCCAGAAACAGGTGTAGGAAGATGAGCTGGAAAGGAGAACAGGGATGGAAGCCATGAGCGGCAGCTTTCAGAGCCAGGTCCGGGAGTCTGGAAGGCCTCACTTAGCCCTTTGGAAGCAGCCAGGCTTTGCTGAGCAGGATTGTTCTGGCAGCAAAATGAAAGAAAACGAGACCAGGATGAGGGGAGATGGGAAGAGCTACCTAGAAAGACCTTGTGAAATACAGGCAGGCCCTCAACCCTGGGGCTTAGGATGGCAGTGGGAGAAGTGAGGAGAGAAAGTGTTTCCAGCATGGGGGACCCGGCCACGGCAAAGGCCTGGAAGTGGTAGATGGGGAATGTATATGGGAAATAGCAGCCAGTCTGATTGGAGTAAGAAACGGGCACGGGCACCATGAGGAGGATCACTGTGAAATCAGGGTGGGAACAGAGGCCCGATTGTGAAGGGCTTAGACGCTAAGCAGAGGAATTTGATTTTCAAGACGTTAGGGAGCCACAGATGCTTCCTGGGAAGGAGTGACCTGGTGACAGACTTTAGGAACATCGCTTTGCCAGCTTCATAGAGTGTGTGTGGGAGAAGGGTCAGATTAGATGCAAAAAGAGATGATCATGGGGGCAGAGACAGTGAAGGATGAGAGGAGAGATTGGAGGTGAAATCAACAAGATATTGCATTGGGTCTGAGGTGATGACCAGAATCCCAAACTCAGGCCTGCACACCAGCCAGGGGGTATCCTGACAGAGGACCGTGTGCCAGCCAGGGGGTATCCTGACAGGGCCCCGCGTGCCAGCCAGGGGGTATCCTGACAGGGATCCACGCACCAGCCGGGGGTATCTTGGGAGGACAGTGGTACCCTGTGCTGCAAGGCATTTTGGGTGTTCTTACGCTTGAGATGCTCAGCTCAGATGGCAGCCCAATGTTGTCTGAGGCATGTGTGGTCCCACTTCCTTTCTTTGTGGTTTCTGGACATGAGCAGTAAAGAGCAGGGATGGGGGAAGGGGGTGGAATATGATCTCTCCATTTGCTCACAAGGTATATTTAGAATGTAGTGCTTGGATGCAGCCAGTTGTCTAATCCTTGTCGGGAGAGCTGCTTTAGGGCCATTAATTCATAAACATGGAAAAATATGGACACCAACATCAATACCTCAGGACCTTAAATTCGTTCCCAGCATGCTTTGAGAAGCTCCCAGACTCCTTATTATGTAGTAGACTTTTGCAATCATGGAGTGATTTCTATATTGCTTAGTTATAGGACCGCAGTCAGGTCATGTCAGCTTTGTTCGCCTCAGTTTCCTCACCTGTAAAATGGGGGTAATAACAGCAGCTACCTCCCAGGGTTGTTGTGAAGCTCAAGTGACATCATCCATTTAGGACTATAAAATTGTTAGCTTGCAAAATAAACCCTTACTACAGAAACGCAGAAAGTCTTTGGCTTTTCAACTAGTAACAAACGGCTGTTCGTGGCCCTGTTTTTAAAGGGTTGGAAATCATGTCTGCCAGGCGAGGCTAATTGCTGTACCTACCCCCCACTAGCCGAGAAGTTGAGGCTCCCCCAGCCAGAGCAGAGAACCGAGTCCAGCTCCACTGCCTTCAGACAAGCCCTGCTAGGTCTGCTTCAATTCTTGTCTGCTTTCAGGTCTGGACTTAGATAGTGGTGCCACCCCACCAGCATCAACTGCTCCAGAACACAAGGAGGCTGCCCTCAGTCAGCACAGCGGCTCCATCCTCGGGAGCGACTTGGACACCTCCCTCGCCAACCTTATGGGAAGTAAGTGCTCAGTTCACCATTTAAATTTAAACATTTTTATAACACCTATGAGGCGTCAGGCACTATCTTAAGCACTTGTCAATCTCATTTGGTCCTCGCAACAACCCTGGGAAGGAGGTGTTGTTATGATCTTCCTTTTATAGATGAGGAAACTGAGTTAGACAGAGGTGAAGTGACTTGGCCAGGATCACACAGCTAAAAAGTATCTGAGGCTGGACTTGAACTCAGGTCTTCCTCTTCCACTCCTAATGCTCTGTGGCTGCCCATTGTGGCACCTTCTTGCACTTTAAAGAAAAGTGATGTATTTTCTTTTGTTTTGTTAAAACAGATCTCGACTTTGGAACGAGCCCCAAAAAGTAAGTTGTTGTTTTTTTTTTTTTTTAAGGGTTGTTACTAGTCCAGTATTGGAGAAGAGGCCATATGAAAGAACTTAAAGCTTGTTAAAAGTTTAGTCCCAGAATGACTTGTTAAAAGTCCTCAACGTAGTTCTAAGACATTACCATGAACAGGGCTGCCTGCTCTCCACAAATGGAGTGATGCAGGCAGTTGGGATTGTGGGAGGGCAACTGAAAGGTTCAAACTTATCACAGGCAAAGAGCGCTTAAAGATCCAATAACCTTCAATCTAGAGCTTAAAGGGCCTCATAGGGTAGGGCATCGTGTAAGACCCACAAAGACCAAGAGGTGGATTCCAGATCCCAGAGGTAGCCTGTGGCCTAGCTGGGACTTGAACCCAGTGCTGCCACCTCCCAAACAAGTGTTCTTCCAGTGAAATTTTTCCAAACATCCACCCACCGTCCATCTACCCACCATCCATCCACCCACCATCCATCCACCCACCCACCATCCATCTATCCATCTACCGTCTATTCACCATCCATCCATTGACACACCATCTATCTACTCTCCATCATGCACATACCCACCATCCATCCATCCATCCATCCACTACCAATCTCTCCACCATTCATTTACCCATAGCCTAGTTACCATTGTTCCCAAACAACATCATTTCACAATAATCTTCTAGGGTTCTTGTGATCATTTGCTATCTTCGTGTAGCCAAACTCCATGGCACCTCATTCTTGGCTCAGTTGGCTAAAGCCGACTAGTCCGGGAGTCTGTGACTTGGCTCTCTTGCTCAGCCCAGTCTCGGCCTGACCACCCCTATCATTGCATGGGCTTTGGGCAACCCAGCTTTCCCCCTTCCATCACCCTCCACCTCACAGTCCCTCCCCCATTGTCCTCTCTATGCGCTCCCTATGCTACCATGCTAAGTCCATGAATGAGCTAGCCCAGAGGAGGAGGACAGTCTCCCCTCTCTGAGGGCCCTATACACTGCTATGGCGTACCTAACACGGGCTTCACAAACCCAGATACAAGGAGCACTTTGGCCCAGAGGTGATGTTGGGGGGTTGAGGAGGGGGCTTCCCAGGCCGTGGCTAGGCTGGGGTTCAGTCAAGCAGAGTGGCCACTGCGTTAAGGACTGAGCAGCCCCTGGCCCTGAGGAACTAGTACTATGTTTGGTTGGAATATATGACATGCAAACTGGGAAGTAAATAAATGGTGGGGGGATGACGGCGGCCAAAGAGAGAGCTGGCCTGAGGGTTCTAAAACCCCTCGAGGGAAGGGCCAGAATACTGTCCAACAAGGCAGATCAGAGAAACTTGCCAAGAGAGTGGTTCCTGAGCCTTGGGAGATGAGGAGGATTCTGATAGGCAGAGGCTAGAATAAACAGCAAATCCTGATGCGGCGAGGTGGGCCAGCAGCTGAGAAAGGATTTTAAAAGACCTGACAAATGAGGAGAAATTTCAGTAGAAGGGTGTGTGTATGTGTGTGTGTGTGTGTGTGTGTGTGTGTGTGTGTACATGCACACACATATGTATGTACATACTCTTTGTTAACTATATGTGGCATCCTACGTAGGGCCTAGCATGCCCCAATGCCTAACTGCTAACTGGATTTTCAGTTCATCTTGTCATTGGGATGAGGGCCACTCTGTGGCAAGGCTGACTTATATGTCTCATTCTAGATCTGACATCCAGTGGAACCAGCCTCCTGAAAAGAAAATGACGGGTGGAACAAACTGGCAGGTGAAGACAAGCACATCAACCACTTGGAATCCTGCCTCCATCGCTTCTGTTCCACAAGTGGTAATAGCTGCTCCCCACACAGACACATGCTTGTTTTGGTTTTGAGTCGGTTTATTTTACTCGTTCCTCCCCTGCATTAAGACACAGGGGAAAATATGTAGATCATGAAAGACATTTTTTTAGATTTTTATTTCAAGTTTTGGATTCCAAGTTCTGTGCCTCTCTCCCTTCCCCCTCCTTGAGACGGTAAGCAGTCAGATATGAATTATGTGTGTAAATTCTGTAAAGCATTTCCATGGCGGTCACTTTGTACAAGAAGACGCAAAAGAAAAATAGCATGTTTAGGTCTGTATTCCAAGAATAGCAGTTCTTTCCCTGAAGGTGGAAGGTCTGCTCTGTCGTTAGTCCTTTGGGATTGTCTTGGATCATTGTATTGCTGAGAAGGTCTAAGTCATTCAGAGTTCTCCATCACACAATCTTGCTGTTACTGTGTATATTATTCTCCTGGTTCTTTTCACTTCTCTCTTTCCCCCCCTCTCCCGACCATCAGAACAGAACCAATTGCTCCCAGATGCCCTGTTTTTCTTATTTAACTTCCTCAAATCTGTCTGAAGACATTAAGGTTCTGAACACTTCTTTTCACATTTCGCCCCACAATCCCATTAACACTACTCATCATACAGCCCCTTCCACTCACTCAACTACATTTACTTTCCTAGATTTTTCTGGAGTTTTTGGTTTGTATTTCAAAGTTTCTACTCAGTTCTAGGTTTTTCATAAGAAATTATTTAAAGTCCTCTGTTCTATTAAAGATTCATTTCCCCTGTCAATAGCAACACATCATATTCAGTTTTATAGATAAATTATTCTTAGCTGTAAGTCCGTATCTTTTGTCTGAGATCTCCTCTTGTTTACAGTAGAACCTAATAGGGCTTGTGTGATCCAGCTAGTGGTTCCTTAGTATTTGAACGGCTTCTTTCTCAATGTTTGCAGTATTTTTTCTTTGACTTGGGAGCTTTGAATTTGGGCCATGTTATTCTTTTTGAGGACTTTTCTTTTTGTGTTTTCTTTCAGGAGGGGGTCAGTGGATTCTTCCTAGCTTCACTTTACTTTCTACAGTTTCCATTTTTTATTTCTTAGAATTCAGTGTCCAAGAGGTTTGCTTTTAATCATGGTTTTCAAGAAGTCCAAGGATTCTTCAATTCTCTCTCCTTGACCTGTGTTCCACATCAGTTGCATTTTGATGTCAGCTTACCTTTTGATTTTGTTTTACTTTGTCTTCCTGTCCCCATGGAATCCTTAGTTTCTATTGCTCTAGTATAGTTTGGGGGAAGTCTGTTACTTGTGTGAAGTCGACTACTTTCTCTTCTAAGCTACTTATTCTCCAGAACTTTTATTTCGTTTTTAATCTCTTGCTTCATTTCTTCTAGGTATTCATGTAGTCCTTGTGGGAAAAAGTTTTTTTCCACTTTGAGTCTGCTTATAACTGTAATAGCCTTATTCTCTCCTTTGGGGGGTGGCTGTAGATTTATAATCGTTTTTAAATGGGTGATTTCTTCTTTAGTTCACTCATGTCTACAACTCCCATAAGCCCTGAACTGGCACCTCACTCCAGAGTCAGGTTTTACCATCCCTGCTATGCTTTTATTTGGGATGCTCAGCTCATCTCTTGGGCCTCTTAGGTCCCATTAGATCTTTGAGATTTGCAGCATTGGGTCTTCAGGGGGCTTTTTCTGTGGCTTCTCAGGCCAGAGGGGCCTTGTCTCCCGGATTGAACCACGTCATTCTGGCAGCTGTTGTTGCTTCTGAGGATCTTACTGTGAATTCCCACTTGAGGTTATACATATGCATGGGATATATACACATATATTTTATGTTATATATATATATATATATATATATATTAACATATGTATATTAAGTGAAACAGGAAGCTATACCTCTACCACTAGTGCTATGGAGGATGTCTTATGCAAAGTCCAGATGAAAGAGGTTTCCCTATAAAAAGAGGTAGGAGCCTCTGCTTTTTCTGCCCTCCCCTATCTCCCCCGATATGTTCCTGACACATAAGACCTGTAGCCTTTGACACACGCTTAGGCCTTTGGCCTTTTTCAGGTCACTGGAAGGCCGCTCGTACATTTGTCTGCATTGGGGCTGGGTTTGTTGGTAGTTCTTTCTATTGCCTGTGGAGTTTTGTGATTAGTTTCAGGGTGGAATAATTTCTCAATGGATTTCTTGATCATTATGCAGTCTGGTCGTTCAGATTTTTTAAGGAGTTTAGGCCTAAACAATGGAACTGAAACAGTGGGAGCAAACCACAGACAGTTAGTCAGTTAGAATGAGTCCAGAATGGAGTGAGCAGTTCTCAGAAGTAATGATGATTGACGTAGAAGAAAGTGCTTTGGGCCTGGTTTTCCTAAACAGAATTGAGTCAAGGAGTAGAATTGTGGCAGAATATCTTGATGTCTAAACAGAGACTCCTATTAACCTGGATGTTTAAGTTTTCGTAGAAATGTGATCTCTCTAACTGTAGAAATATGTATACATATATTGGATTTAACATATACTTACATATGTAAGCATATGTTAACATAACATTAAAAAAAGATATAATTAGACATTTAAGATGCTATGGCATCAGTTAATTCATTGGTAGCCAAAATCAATGGTACCTTAAGAAAAAAAGAAAAAGAAATGTGATCTCTATTGGCAGGCACCCAGGTAGTTGAGAGAATCAAGAAGGTCTGGGCTTGAGTCCTTCTATTCCTAACTCTGGCCATGGGCATAGGATCAGGCCTCTAAGTCTAGAAGTTGCATATGAGGTGTCAGACTGCAAAGGTAGAAATTGTTTTCCTACTGCAAGTTCTGTCCACTAATGAAATCACAGTTCTAGGCTTCCCCCTTTTCCCCCCAAAAGAAGAAATATTCTAGAATACATTTTTCATTTCCTGGAACTTCATTAGTGCTAATCGAGTGAATTGTATATAATACTACCATCTTGTTTATTATTATTTCAGATGCCTGTCCCCATGTCCTATCCAATGCCCACCCATCCGCTACCTGTATATGGCATGGTAAGAAGCCCTGTAGCCTGAGTATGAGAGCAGTAGAACTGAGATCCATTATTGGCACTGATGGGAGTCACAACAACACTGGAAAATCAAGGGGCCTGGGATGTCCCTTCCTCCGAGTCCTAATGGTGGGGAATACTACGTTTGGAAGGCCTTGGTAGAGGTTTCGGCCTCTGAGATAGGAGGAGTTTAAACACTTGTTGACCTTTCCTCTAAATAATCCCTTTCCATTTTCTCACTTCATGCCAAAATATGACTGTGTACAATCTGTTCATTTAATAAACCTTTCTTTTTTTCATGCGCAAAGAGATAGAAGGGTTAGCCCATTTAGGCTGATTGTTTTTGTGGCCTCTGCTCTCAGTTGGATACTTGGAAAAGCAGGCTCTGTTCAGTGTCAGGGCCTCAGAGGCAAAGAACAAACCTTGGCTCCCTTCTGCCCCTCAAGGACCACAACTAGATGTGGAGAGTCTCATTTTTCATCGTTAGTAACGAACTAAATCAGTAAGAGCATTAGTAAAGAAGCTATGGCCCACCAAGAAAACCACCAAAGTAGATGGATGTCAGAGAAAGCCAGCCATGAGAAAAGACCCTCGGGCAGAGCTGCCTGGGGGGGCCTTTGCTTGGGAGTAGCTACTATGTGGAAAAGCCATGTGCAGATAAGAGAAAAATGACTCTTGGTTCACTTGGCCAATCTGGTGCATCTTTTACAAAGATTTCTGGCCTACTTTGGTGTCTTTGTTTCTCCTTACCTGATTTTTCACTCTTGGTTGTTTGTGACTTTGGGGATCTTGCACTCTGAACCGCATTGGGGGGGGGGGGGTTACCCAGGTGATTGCTTAAGGGAAGAATTCAAGATGGCAGCCCAGAAGTACTGGATCCCTGTGAGAGCAAGAGAACTTGCTCCTATTTCTCTAGCTGGGGCTTCATGGTTACAACAACCCTAGGAGATTGGGATTCAGTTTGATCAGCATTTAGCAAACAGCCATTCTGGGCTGGGCTGTATGCCACCTATTGGGGATAAAAAAAAACAATACTAATGATAGCCAGTCTTTATTAAGCATTTGAAGGTTTGCAAAGTGCCTTATGATTATCATCTCATTTGATCCTTATAAAGGACCCTGGGAGGGAGGTACTATTTTCATCCTTACGTTACAGATGGGGAACCTGAGGCAAACAGTGGTAAACTGACTTATGCAGCGAACAAGCATCAGGGGCTAGATTTGAAGCCAAATCTTGCTGATTGCAGGCCCTGTATGCCATTTACCATGCCAGCTAGCTGCCTTAGTGAAACTGTCTCTGCCCTCGAGGTGGTGATGCAAGTATCTCCTGACTTGAGAGATGAGAAAACGTGAGATTCAGAGACATCCAAGATATTGCCTGTTGGAGCCAGGATATATTTAGGGGTCTTGCTTCCAAGCCGATGCCAGAAGTGGCGACTGGGAAGAAGACTGGGTCATTGGTGTATCTCATCTGAGATTCTTTTTCTACATAAGTTGACTTTTCTAAGCTGGTGTATTTTACCAGCTGGTGGTGCCTTCTTTTTCTTTGTTTCTTCTTAAATTTAGAATATGGGCTATTTGGCTTGCTTCATAGGTCTCCCAGCTTGGTCTACAGCATGTGGTTTGTGGGAGATGTGCTATTGTTTTTCTTGACATTGTATATTTTATTGGGAGAACTGTTCACCTCACCTTTCCCCCCTACTGTTTCATGTCTTCTTTTCGTCCTTTTCAACTCACAGGTACAGACACCACTGGGAGCTGTCCCCCTCGTGACTTCCCAGCCTTTAATTTATGCACAGCCAGGCCTAACGACCACTAACCCTTTTGCTCCTGTCTCTGGACCCCAGGTATGTAGGAGGTTGGAGAGGGGGTGTATGAGCCAAGGTTGTGAAGTAAATTGTGTGTTGGACCCCAGCATCAACAGAGTACCTGGAGCCAATAGATATAGTAAAAGACACTCTCCTTTAGAAAAGGAAAGGTCTTCCTTTCTTCGTTGGATTTCTCAGTGTTCATGGTGCTTCTGGGATGTACTCCTGTTTGGACAAGAAGGAACACTCATTCTGCTATCTTCATTAATATGTTTAATTAGGCCTTTGGTACCAATTACACCATTGTATAAAACGGAGCTGCTCTCATCACATCAGGGACCTTCAGGTGGGCATTTTTTAAAGTCATAAAGCATTTCTTTTCCTCCTCTCCACCTCCCTCTGTTCACTAAAATGGAAAGCCCTGTAGAATCTTGTAGCATATCCGCATAGGCAGGAAAAACAAATCCCTACCTTAGCCACACCCACAAATGGCTGTTCTTTAAGCCCTTCATTTCTGTGGGAGAAGGTGGGCAACATATTTCATTGTTAGTGTTCTGGAAGTCATAATGTTGGTCCGTCTTTAATAATCGTTAGTTTTGACAATATTTTCGGTATTCTAGAAGTTATTCTTTTGTTTCTGCTCACTTCTGTCCAAATCAGTTTGGAATTATGGTTAGTCATTGTATTGATCAGAGTCCTTAAGTCTTTTAAGGTCGATTATCTTTACAGTATTATTGCTATGATAGAAATTGTTCTCTTGGTTCTTCCCACTTTATTTTGCATAAGTTCAAAAACATCTTCCCAAGCTTTTCTGAAACCTCTTTATCATGGCCCAATAGTATTCCATCACAGCCATGTACCTCAACCTGTTGAGTCTCAGTTTCTTGCTCTTTGCCACCACAGAAAGAGCTGCCAGAAATATTTTTTGGTACAATTAGATCCTTTTCCTTATTTTTAATAAAAATTTCTTTGAGGTTTAGAAATGGAAGTGATAGGACTGAGTCAAAAAGTATTCACAGTTTAGTCATTGGGAGGACACAGCTGCAAATTATTTTCCAGAACTGCCGGACCAGGTCCTAGTCCATCTGATAGGGACACAACCCCTCCCACATTTGTTATTCTCTTTTTTGTCATCTTTACTAATTTGATGGGTATGAAACAGGCCTCAGAGTTGTGTTGATTTGTATTTCTCTAGTTATTAGTGATTTGGAACATGTTTTCATATAGCTCTGGAGGTAGAAGATTTTGTCAGGTAGTGAGACCTCTCCCCTCCCAGGAGCCAAGGTCTTTAGGTTTATTTTATGTTCTGCACCTAATCTGGTTCATCCATCATTCTCTCTATTTCCTTCTAAATTGTTTTTTAACAGTTAGAGCTTTCTAGTGTAGTTTGAGATCTGGTTCTGCTAAATTCCCTTCCTTTTCATTTTTTTCCTTATTTCATTTGATATTCTTGACCTTTTGTTCTTCCAGATGAATTCTGTTACTGCTTTGTTGTGTCAAACTCAGACAGAAATGGAGGCCATATATTGGCTTAGTTTTAAAATGTAATGTTACATAGATTTTATTATATTTGATTTCCCTTGTGAAATATTTCCCAGTTAAATTGGAATCTGTAGGGCTCCATGTTTGAGGCCTCTGTCAAGTAATTCTTTGATAATTGAATTGCCATGGCATGGAATAAGGAAATTTATTTAGGAAGCGTTCTCATTTTGATGATGCTGGCTCAGCAAATATGTGTGATACATATTTGTGTGTGTAGATAAATACATACATATGCATACTCTGCCAAGAAAAACCCAAAAGTGCTGTTTCCTCTTCATTTTTATTCTTTTTTTTCATTTTTTCCCTTAATGTTCTAGATCTTTAGATTTCCCAATGAATCTTCTTATTTTATTGAGTTTTATAAAGTATTCCTTAAATAATCTGTTTGGCATAGCATTAAAATAGTAAATTAACCTTAGTAATCCATTTAGTCATATTTTTTCAGATAAAGAATTATTGTATTTTGTCAAAAGCCTCTATGAATAGTATCATGACTTGTATTGTTTTTATTAACATAATCTAGTAGTTTTCCCAATAGTGAAGCAGCTCTGCATTTCTGGTGTAAATCCAATGTGGTTATTATGTATAGTCTTTTTAATATGTTATAGCCTCTTTGCTAGTATTTTATTCAATATTTTTATATCGCTATTCATTGGCAATAATGGTCTATAGATTTCCTTCCCTGCTGGTTTAGGTACCAGGACTATATATGTGTCATAGAAGGAGTTTAGATTTCCTATTTTGGCCAACAAATTAAGAATATTGGAATTAATATTTTTCATGGAATGCTTGATAGAATTTGTAAATCGATTTTTCCTCCTTATGGATTGTTTAGGGGTTTTTTCTGAGATTGAGTTATTTAAATTCTCTATTTTTGTTCATTGAATGTAGATGATTTATATTTTTAAAATATTCATCTGGTTCATTTGTTGTCAATTTTATTGGTGTACAATTGAGCAAAACAATTTTTAATAATTTATTTCATATATTCTACGTAAGTTACCTGACCTTTTAGTGCTCTGTGTACTTTCTAAGAGGGAGGTTACCCATATTTAAAAAAACTATAAGTTCAGTCCCTGTCTCTATACCGAGTTTTTTAATAATAGCTTTTTATTTTCAAAATACATACCAAGATAGTTTTCAACATTCACCCCTGCAAAACCTTGTGTTCCAAATCCCTCTCCTCCCCTCCTCCCCAAGACAGCAAGCAATCTCATATTCGTTAAACATGTACAGTTCTTCTATACATATTTAAACATTTGTGCTGCACAAGAAAAATCAGATCCAAAAGGGGAAAAATGAGAAAGAAAAAAAACACACACACAAAAGGTGAAAATACTATGTTGTGATCCACATTGTCTTCAGAGTCCTCTCTCCATCATAAGTCTGTTGAAATTGGTCTCAATCATCTCATTGTTGAAAAGAGCCAAGTCTGTCAGAGTTGATCATCACATAATCTTGTTGTATACAATTTTTTTTTTTGTTTCTGCTGGCTTCAGTCAGCATCAGTTCATGAAATATGTGGTTTTCTTTATGTTCCCATTCAGCAATCATCAGAAGTTTATCATACCTAGCTATTCAGGTCCTTGACTTGTTTTTTGATTATTGGTGTGGTTTTTTTGATATTTTAGATTTTATTGTTGAGTGTGTGTGTGTGTGTGTGTGTGTGTGTGTGTGTGTGTAAGGTATTGATGTACTTACTATCTATAGTGCCTTTAATTAATGTCTTTTAATGTCTTTTTTTCCTGCTGCTTTGTCTAAGGTCATAATTGCTGCTCTCCAAATTAAAATTTTGCCTGAGGCACACTCAATTCTTCTTTAGCCCCTCATCTTAATTCTGTGTGAATCTTTTTGTTTCAAGTGTGCTTCTAGTAAAGGATCCATTCTGCTTCCTATTTCACTCTGCTCCCTTCCTTTATTTTATAAGAGAACTCATCCTCTTCATGTTTATTGTTATGATTGTTAATTTTTAATTTTTTCCCATCATCTCCTCTTTAACTTATTCTTGTCTTTCTCATATTCCCCCATTTATAAAGAAGACATTGGTGAAAGAAAGGTCTGCTCCCTCTCCTCTATTCTTCCTCTTTCCTGCATCTACTGGACCCTTTCATTGGTTCTTTCATTTTCATCCTCTTTATGAGAAATCCTCTAAAAGGGAAATATTGAAGATCTCCTCTGCAGAGACTTATCTGGTCTTGTCCACAGGTTTTCTAAAAGAGGAGCTTTGGGGAAAGACTAGGTCTGGGAATGCCTAATTTCATAATTTCCTGGAATAATACATCTGCTAAGTGACTAGAGCAGGAAAGGATCTGAGAACTTTGTTCAGTTTAATAATGATAATGTCAATAGTAATAATCACTATCGCTGGTATTTAGGCTAGGTGCTGTTATCCCACAGGGAATAGAGTGCATAGTCTGAAGTCAGGAAGACCCGAGTTCAGATCCAGCTGTAAACACTTTGTAGTTGTATGTTGTGTTCAAATCTCTTCACCTCCTTCTGCTTCACCTGCCATTTGGGGGCAATAATCAACTCTCTCCCAGTTTTGTAAATGTAAATGTAAAATGAATGAATGTAAGATAAATTACAAATGTAAAATGAAGTTGGTAAAGCCCAGTACCTGGTGCCATGTAAATACTTATTCCCTTCCTCTCTTTCCATTTTGCAGATGAAAAAACTAAGTCTGGGAGAGGTTAAATCACTTGTCTAGGGTCACCCAGCTAGTAATTATCTGACACAAAATGTGGTTTTAGATCTTCCTGATCCTGAGCCCAGTACTATATGTACTCAGCTGCTTGGTTAAAGCCGTTTTCTGTTTTGTTTAATAATTTTATTATTGGCACGATTTTGCTTCAGTGTTACGTCTAGAGTGATGTTGATAAGGTTTAGATTTAGGGAAACAAAATGAAATTTGGGTTTCTGGTGGACAGGGAGTTAAATGATAAGGTCTAGTGGCAGGGTCGGGGTTCAGGGAACCAAATGGAGAGGTTGGGCTCCCCTGTAACCCCTTGGGATTTGGTGCAAAGATAGGGAGTTTGGGGGGGATTCCCTTCTTGTGGCACAGAGATTCTCTGTAAAAGAATTCACAGACCCCAAAACTTAGATTGATAAAAGGATTTCTTATGGGGATTGGAAGTAAAGTTAGAAATCCTGCCAGAGAGGCCTAAAGTGGTTAGGGAATAGGTGAGGATAAAGAGAGTATGGCACTGGAAAGAGTATTCCAGTGGACAGAGGCTCCTTGGCATAGCATGGCATGTTTGGAACCTTTACAAAGAGAAGGTTTTAGTTTGGCTCTTTTATAATAGGGGGCTTTGGCTACAAGCTGAAGGGGCCCATGGGTGGAGTCCCAAGTTGGCTCCTCTCTGGGTTTCAGCTTGGAGCTGGAATTTGAATTAAATTCAATGGGTTTCAGGACTGAGCGGACCCCACCCAGATACCAAAGATGAAACTGTTTGTCCCTCAGGGCAGGGTCCCTCACTGAGGCAGAGTTGAAGGAGATTTTCTCCTTCAAGGATTTTCAGAGTTTTGGGGGCCCTTCTTCAATGTAAAGTTTCCCTTTCTTTCAGTCATAGTTTTGGAACTGGAAGGGCTCTTGAAATCATCGAATCTGATGCTCTCATTTTCCTGAAGAGGAAATTGAGGTCCCAAGAAAATGACCCGAACTTGCTTAAGGTCACATTTTAAGTATCAGAGCCTAGCCAGGAGACCAGATCTTCTCAGTCCAGATACAACTTCAGTCTGTTCTATCTTAAGGCTTCATTTTTGTCTGAGCTGTTGAGACACCAGAAGCCAACAAATACCACATATTTTGGAGTTTGTGGAAAAAAAATGGTAGCGATTGGTTAACTTCAAACTAGAAGAAATGGGTCAAAATGATTTACTTTTTGCATTTTTCTCTCTCCCTCCCCCTTCTCCCTTCCTCTCCTCTCCCTCCTTTCCTCCTTCTTCCTGTTTTTCTCCTCTCCTTGTTCCTTTTCTCTCCTTTACTTCCTCCTCCCTCTCCATTTCTCTCCCCCATCACCCTCATCTCTCTTTTCTCTCTCTTCTTTTGTCCTTTTTCTCTCTCCCCTATCTTTTTCTTTCTTTGTGTCCTTCTTTTCTCTTACCTCCCTTCCCCTCCCTTTCCTTCCTCTCCTCTTTCTGTCTCTCCTCCTGCCTTTCTCTCTGTCCCCTTATCTCTCCTCTCCCTTTGTCTTTCTTTCCTTCTACCACTCTCTGTCCTCTCTCTTCCCACTTCTCCTCCCTGTCACTTTCTCTGTCTTCCTACTTCCCTTTCTTTTTCTCTCCTATCTCTCCCTTTCTCCCCTCCTTCTTTCCCCCCTTTTTTTTTTCCACAGAGCCACTTCATGTAGAGCTCCAAGGGCAGGAGATATGCTACAACTCACCATGGGCACAAAGAAGAAGAAATGAACAATCGCCTTCTGGGTAGCATAGGGTTAGAACCAGGGCAGTCTTTTCCAGTGTAATAAAAACCGAATAACAATTCCAGTGATCTTGAGATTCTTATTGATCATCATAATGGTGTGAAATACAGTTTTTGAACTCAAGAAACCTTTCGATGGCAAGTAAAGTCTTCAAGCTGGAAGGGGAAGGAGGAAGAAGCGGCTAAGGGGAGAAGGGGGAAGGAAAATGGACATTATCCATTTGTAAGTGAGCTGAGCAGAGACGGGGCAGAGAATATTATATTTGATTTACACTGCTCCCAGGTTTTTCCTAGAGGGCACAGCCACATACACTAATTGATCACAACTCCCTGAAGTATGCACATTGTTTATGAAGAATTGATTCCAAACATTTAAGGAGTTGCAGAAGCTGTTTTCTTAGGACATTTCTTTACAACAAACCCTTAAGATTGTCCCGATTCTTTTATTGTTTCACAATTTTATTACACCGGCCATCTTCGATTCCTGGACTTGGGGCCAGGGCCTTTGTTATACAGAGATTTCCCCCCTGTTTATTTGTTGCAGTAGGTTTGGCTGATTTGAACAGTTGGGTAGTTTTTAAAATACAGTATTAATGAGCTTCAAACATGGGGAAATTAGGGTTTCCATGCCATTCAGCCTTAAAATATCATTTTGCATGCCACATTAAAGTAAGAAATTATTTTTTTAAAAACTAAATAATGTAAATATAACCTTTGAAACACATTATCTCTGTAATGCTAGTCTTAAAAATAGTCTGTTAAGGAGTTCACACACCTTTTACACTGGACAGCACCTTTAAATAAGAGTTTACTAAATGTTAATGCCACTACCTATCTAGCCAGTTATATACAAATGAGTTAGAAAGTTAAATAAAATTTAACCTTAATTAAAATGGCTAATTAATCATGATGTGGGCTACTTAGATAATAAAAAGTTTAACTGCGTTAATAGAACTTTGTGTGCAAACTTTCTCGTTTTCATAGCCTGCTTTTGGACCCCTAAAACAACAACAGAATGAAAATATCTGTTTGATTGATGGATAAATATTCATTTTTCATTATTCATAGTCTACAAATTGGCAAAGAAGACACTAGCATTATTGTGTCTTTGAATAATGCTGTGTATGTATCCGACGGGGCCCACTGTCCTACTTCAAAGCGTTTTGAAACTTTTCTCACCAAAGTTACTCTTTTAAATGGACTACACATTCATTGTGGTGCCAGGAATAAAATGCCCATACCCAGAAGTAGATGCTCAAACTTAAGCATTTAAAAATCATTTTATAGCCATATGAATTTGCCATTTTTAACTACTAAGTTGAAAAACTCAAGCTGAATGAGCCCAAGTATTTAATCCAGATTTCACTGGCTCCCTCCTTTTTATAAAATAATATACAAATGCATGGCTTGCAGTTTTAAGTTCTGCTGAAGTTTGGGCTCAACATATCAAGCTTTATTGGAAATGCCTAGACTTTTCATGTGACTTTAGGCAGACTGACCTCCCAGGTAACCTCTGTCCCCTCAGTCTTCTTGGCATTTGCACCAGCTTTCCCTCTTTTCCGAGTGTACTGCCTTTTCACCTGCACCTCAAGGTATCATTAGCTTCCTTCCAAGTTGAACTCAAATGCTCCTCTCCCAGTTACTTTTTTGTGATCGCTTGTTTTCCCTGAGGAGAATGCAAGCTCCTTGAGGGTAGTAGTTTCCCTTTCTACTTTTGTAAGCCCGCTGCTTGATACATAGTTCTTTGTGACCCCGTTTGGGGAGGTCTTGGCAAAGATACTATACTTGTTTTGCCATTTCCTTCTCCAACTTCTTTTATAGTTGAGGAAATTGAGGCAAACAGGGTGAAGTGACTGGCTTGGAGTCACACAGCTAGGGTCTAACCTGGATTTGAACTCTGGGCTCACTGACTGCATGCCCGTCACTCTATGTACTGTGCAGATGCCTAGCTAACCCCTAGATGGTGGGGGCTTCATAAATCCTTGCTGAATAGTGAATAGCAACTATTTTACCAGAGACATGTCACTCTCCCCCTACGTATACCTTAGCCTCAGTTTTTTCATCTATAAAATTAGAAATAACAACATTCGCGCCCAGCCATCTCCTCACGGGGTTTTGGGGTTTGGTTGACAGAGTTGTGTGAAGCACCTTTGTCAGTCGATTATTTGATGCTACCTGGATGGGCTACGGCTTCTCATTAGAGAAATTATTGGAAATTATCTTTTGAACCCACTTCATTCCCATCTTGGGTTCGTGTAGACATGTGTCCCCAAACAAATGAGACCGTGCCAGGATAAGGGCTGGTATCCTAGAAGGGGCTCAGCCAACTTCTGGGCTGGCATAGGGCACGAACGGACCCACGGACCCAGCTGGGAAGATCGTCGCTGGGGATGGCAAAGGAGTATCTCTGCCTGCCCCGCCCCACAGAAATAAGCCCAGGCTGCCTTGTCTTCCTCCTCTCTCACAGCTGGGGGCACCCTTAGGGATTGGGGTAGGAAGGGGAGAGGGACCCGAGTGCTTGGCTAGAGTACGGTTTAGGGCTTTCCCGGGGCTCGGGGCAGACTCGTGAATCACGGGTCGGATTCTAACTCAGCCTTTCCCGGACCTATCCAGGAAGCCTCGCGGGCTAACTAGGAAATATCGGGAAAATGTTTTTCGGCGTTGGTGCCGGAGGCCATTTTGAAGACTGAGAAAATTTGGATTGGCTGGAATTGGTCCGGATTTTCCGGCCGGAGCCCCGCCTTCTCCAGTTGCGTCACTGGCGGCTTTCGTCTCTCCGTTCCTTTCACTTTCAGGCCTTAATCGCCCAGCAGCCAATCAGCAGTCAGAATGTAGAAACCGGCCCAAAGCAAGTAGGCTCCGTCATTGGCCTGATCTAAGGAACGCTTCTGATTGGAGCAGGTCATTGTGAAGAATCTCGGAAGAGGCGGTGAACGGCCTCTGGGGCCGGAATGTAGGGGGCTTCTCGGCTTCCTTCCAAGATGGCGACAACGAAGGAGCCTTTGAGCGGTAGCGACTCAGCGGGCCCAAGCACACGCCGAGGGCACTTGGGCATCCCCGAGGCTGTGTTCGTGGTAAGGGGCACCGCGGGTCGCTGGTCTACGGCGGGCAGGTCGCGCTCCGGGGCCTCGGAACTAGGGAAGACGCGTTGGGGCGGGCCAGGCCAGGCCTGGGGGCCTTGCTAGGGAAGGTGGAGGGCAAGGAAAAGAATGGTTCTCCTTATTCCCCCCCCCTCTCCTCATTCTCTCCTCTTCGTCCCCCTTTATGCTCCACTCCTCTTTCACCTCCCCTCTCATTCTCCCTCCTGTCTCCCCTCCCCCGTACTCTCTTCACTTCGGTAAATACTAAGCTCTCCCCTCCCCACAGCCACCTGCTTGCATTCCTCGCCGCTGCCTTTCCTCTGCACCTTCCCCTTCTTACTTCCTACCCCCTTCCCGACTTCTTTCCCAAATGGAAATCGGCCTAGGCGGAGCTGGTCCTATGGTTTGCCCTAGTCTTTCTCCTTAATCTACAGAGGAGAAAACCGAGGCCTTCTCTCCATTCCCCCCCCCCCCCCCCCCCCCCCCCCCCCCCCCCGCCGCCCCCCCCCCGCCCCCCTCCGGCCTGCTCCCCCCCCCCCCTCATCCAGCCCCAGGCAGTCTGATGCTGTTGTAGTGGCAGTGCAGAGTTGAGGTGAGACTCCCCCTCGGGTCGGCACAGGTTTGATAGGAAAGAATTCACGAACCTGAAACATTAGTGGCAAAAAAAGGGAGTTTCTTGGCACTGAGAAGAGGGTCTCTCACAGGAGCCTGCCAGGGCAGGCAGCTGTGCCAAGGAGCAAAGCACACTGCTTGGGACTGCTGCAAAAATGTGCAGTTTAGAATTGCCCTTTGTAGGAGTCTGAGGCTCAGGTTTCCAGTTGAAAAGAAAGCCAAAGTCCCCAGGCCTAGCTACTTCTCAATATCAGGCCTAGATCTCCAATTGAATGGAAACCACTTTGAAGGCTTCCTGAAGCAGGATCCTGCCACCTAGGAGGGGTGATTTGCTTTAGAAAAGCCCACTTGAATGACGCTTCTTAACTTGTCTGGGAAGATCTGCTTTCCCTGGAGGGCCTGAGACTAGGAATCTCCCTTCTTTACAGATCAAAGGGGGGCACAGTTTCCCCCCACCCCACCCCCAAATCCATGAAGATTATACATTCACTTTGTTTTACAAAGTCCCAAATCTGATTGTGAAAGCTATCATCCTTCTAATGAATCCAGCCAGGAAGGCTTTTCAAAACTGGTAGCATTTTGTCTATAAAAATGGGAAGTACACTGCCCAGGCTATTTCAGCCCTCCTTCCCTCATGAGATGACTCCCCAGAGCTCTGAGTTCTACTTCTCCCACTGTGACTTCTTTTTTGACTTTGGACTTCATATTCTCTCAGGTTATAAACAGCTTTATTGGGAGTGTCAAGTGAGAAAAGCTATATAAATTGATGCTGTTCAAGAAAAAGCTGGGACTATTAGTATTTTGAGAGTTGTTTGAGTACCAAAAGACCCCTTTTCAGTGATTTGACTATCATTCCAAGCTTCCTTACTCTCCTAACCATTATGTTTTTCCTGTCCAGTGTACTGTATAATCTGAAATCCATTCGTGGTTTGTTTATTCCTGCTTTTGTCTCCACCTGGGATTCAAAGTCTTGACTTTACTGATCATCACAGCCCCTTCCTCAAAATTCTCAACTGCAGGTTGCTACTTAGTCCAACTTTACTCATTCCTTTATTGAGTCCCCTCTCCTGTTGCCAGCACTTTGCATCTGTGTTGGGTTCATAAGCATCCCCCACGGTGCCTAGTAATCTTTGGCTAGAAATTGTAAGAGACCCTCAAAAAATAAAAATGGCTGGGCAGGTCTTCTCTTCTGCTTAGGGGTTCTAAATGCTTATTAGTTTGTTGATTGAAGCCTGGAGAAATGAAATTATTTACCTGAAAGGGTGCAACTACTTCTAGAGCTTGACTCCAACCCTAAGTCTCTTCCCTTCACAGAATGCCTTTCAGTAGGGGGTGAGTAAATACTGACTGATAGAAGAGGAATTTAACTTTCAGTTTATTAGCCACCGCTGACAGCTTGAGAAAGGGCCAGAAAGCTCACTTTCTTTTCTTTTTTATTATGAACTATTATGAATTATTGTTATCAACAAGGGTATACAAAGAAAAATAAAGAGGATTGTGCATGAAAATCTGATCTTCTGTTAATTCAGAGTTGGTTTAAAAACGTATAATAAATGGAACATAGAAGGGACAAAATTGCCCTGTCCCCTCCTAAATTTTGTCATGTCTACTTTTTAATATTTTCTTTTTTGGAGGAGCCTTTATTACTGTCCACTAATTCCACCTTCTGCCCCTCCCCCCCTCACAGAATCAGTTCATTGGCCACATCTGAAAATGTTTCTTCTGCACTCTGCCAAGATGTGCATGTCACACTTTAACATTAGTCTTGTAACCGGTCCTTCCTCTTGATTACAGTCTTAATGATGTGGGTTGTGGGCCCTTTAAGAATTGATTTATTAATTTCTTTCTGATTCCCAACCCCTCGTAGCTGATGGTTTATCAATCCAGGAAGCACACAAGTCATCCCACGTTTCTCAAATTCTTAGGAATATATTTTATTGCATTTTTATATCACATTTTATTCAGCTATTCCTCAATCGAAAAGGTGTTTTAAATAGCTTGTGCAAATACATTTGGATTCTTTTTTTCTTTGACATTTTTGGATTATCTACCTAGCTGGTTCACAGTAGAGTAGCTTTACAAAAATAGTTGAATCAAAAAATTGTACAGAGTATTTGAAGGTCCTAGTATTTGCCTTGTGAATTGTTGTAGAAGCTTGTTGTTCTTGTTTCCTGTCTTAGTCTCTTTCTAGTGAGGATGGCCCCTAAACCCGACCCTTGTTGCTAATAAACTGGATTTGGTAGAAATCATTGGTGAGGACTTTGTTCTCTTGAAATTCTTGTCCATTCATTATCTTGGAGGGAATAAATTCACCACTTTGCTTCTTCTGACCATTCCCACCATGCCTCTTTGGGGCCCATTCTCTTTTGAGGAGTACTAAAACTATACCATGATCACAACTGATGAACTTGAGTAATGCTAATGATGCCCTATAACAAGGAAAAGAAATGCTTTCTTATTCAATCTTATTATTTGTTTTGGTAGCATGTTTATTTCTTCCTATTTTGTCGAAAACAAATGTATAATTGCTTTCTTTATATTATATTATAATTGTATTATGGTTATATGGAGTATAAGACACTAGTACACTGGAGGTGTATGACCTAAGATTTTGGACTCATGTGGTCATGAAACCTTTTTGGAAATGTTTTTAGAAGTAATTCATTTGTTTACAAGTAATTCATAAGTGTATATGTAAATTTATAAAAGATCATTTAAACTCATGTTGTTACTCCTCTTATTCTCACTATTCAGTGCCGAGTTCACCTCTAATAGTCTGAGAATTGAAAAGGCAGGGATGGTCACCTTTTTTCCTCCCCAAGTTAGTCTGTGAATAAAAAGAGAGCATTTTGAAACCAGAGCTGTAAAACTTCATTTCGTTTCCTCATATTGACCTAACAAGGATTGATTTCACACAGCGTCTCAGCAGGGAGGGTCCTCAGACTGCTCAGTTCAGCCCCTATCATAGAGAGGAACAAGAATCCTCCCCATAATAGGCCCAACAAATGGGTCACCCTGCTTTTATTTCAAGAATTCAATTGAGTGAGGAACTATTACCTCCTGAATTTTTTCTTCTCTGAAAACTAAGTAGGCCTCTTTGAAGCTTTACTTGGTCATTCTGTGAGGACAGGGCAAGTCTAACCCCTCTTAGCTGTGATAACATCTTTGAATACTTGTAGACCCACCCAAAGGAAATGAGGTGAACGGGATCCCCAAAAAATGCTCTTCTGCTCAGGTGTTATTTTGAGGTAGCGATAGCCTATACAGATGATCTAATGGTCCACCCCCTCCTCTTACAGGTGGGGCCCAAAGACAGGAAGTTTCTATATCAAGGTCATACACATAGTCATGATAACAATAATAATAACAACAAAGAATAATTGCTAGGATTTTTAGAGTGTTTTAAGATTTGTGGAGCGCTTTGCAAATATCTCATTTGATCCTTAGGATCCTTAGGAACCCTTTGGAATAGGGTTGGAATAGGTGCTATTCCTAGTGTACCAAACAGAAAACTGAGGCAGATAGATTAAGTGATTTGCTTGGGGTGCCACTGCTCAAAAGTGTCTGGGACTGGATTTGAACTCGAGACTTTTTAACTTCAGACTCCAAACATTACACACTGCCACCTAGCTGCTTACTAAGTAGTAGCTCTAGCTGCAGCATGTGAGAGTTACTCAGAATATGATTTTGGAGCCTGGATGCTCATTATCTTAATGTTCTTAAAATATGATGCCCAGAACTGAACACAGAAGTCTGGATGGGATGTGACTGGGACAAACTAGAAAGCTACTACCACCTCCCAAGGCCCTGCTGCTGCTCCTCTCCCTCAGACCAGCAGCTTTCTTGGCCCCAATCAGGCTGATTCTAAAGGAAGGTCACTAAAAGCCCAGGTTTTTTCTTTCTTTGCCTTTTTAAGGAAATTACTTTCTAGTTCTGCCTGTCCTTAATTTGTGTTTCTGAAGCTTTCCCAAGTGCAAGGCTTTTTATGCTTCATTTGTTTGTGTAGCCTTCTCAAGTGGAAGGTTTTATACACTTTGCCCCTATTAATGATAGAATCTTTTGGGTTCAGAACTCAGTCATCCTGTGTGCTAATTCTTCCTTCTAGCTTAATGGCATCATAAGTACCATTTCTGCCCTTATATCAACTAAGTAATTGATGAAAATGCCCAACAGCACGCTTTATTTTATGAAGCTTCCAGCTAAAATGCTTTCAGCTTAAAAAATCCTTAGACTTTCTATAAGGTAACAGCATTTTTGTCAAGGAGAACTTCCTCAAAATAAAAGTCTGGTGTTTCCCATTAAAAGAATTTAAATGTCTGATTCTTGTTCCCAATTTCATTGTAATAAAAGTATCCCCAGCATGCTCGATTGGAGATAGTTTTTCACCCAGTTATAAGTATCACAAAGATCATCAAGTGATCTAATTAATCCAAGTGAATGGGATTTTATTGTCCTTGATACAGAATAATAGCTTATATATCCTATTCTTCCTTGCTATATGACCTTTGTTAGCATAATATTTGAAATTTATAATCCGTAACTTTTTCTTCCCTTCATTAAAGGAAGATGTAGATGCTTTTATGAAACAGCCTGGAAATGAGTCTGTAGATAATGTACTCAAGAAATTGGATGAGCAGTATCAGAAGTATAAGTTTATGGAACTTAACCTTACTCAGAAGAAAAAAAGGTATGTTTTAAGAGCTCTGAAGGTGATTTTGAAAATTAAAAGGTAGGAATATCAAAAAAATTCACCCACATATCTGTACAATAAAGGAAGGAAGGTTGGTCACCATTTTATGATCCATGACTTCAAGACTGGAAGAGTAATAAAACAGATGACAGGAGATCCCAACAACCTCCTTTAAAGGCTTTGTTATTTCTCTTCCGTAGACATTTCTTCCATTAGTATAGATTGCAACCCCTTGTCTTCCTGGGAGATTTTTCATAGCCTCCTTTGTGGATAATGTACCTTATCCTTGGAAGGCTCATTTTTTTTCTTGCTTCGTAGGTATTAGTACAGCTGTCATCCCTCATTCTTGCCTAGAGAATGTCATGGCTCCTTAACTCTAGCCCATGGACAATTAAACCTGAAAAGCTCCCCCCCCCTGGAGCCCTAGCAGGGAACATCTGGGGGATCTGTGGACTGGCTCACCACAAATCCAGAGTCAGCCCCATGGATTCACCTGATCCAGAAAGAAGTCATAGCATTGACCTTAAGAGGCACTGTGGGCTAGTTGAACTTGAAATTGGCAGTAATTGATCTACTTTGAGGCCCTTAATTTGTTATCCCCCTGAACTCTCCCTGTGTGTGACCTTCTTTCTTTTCTCTTCCTACTTTCTCTGTACAGAAGTATCTCAGATTCCATTTTTTTATTATTTTTTAATTGAAGTTTTTTATTTTCAAAACATAAGAAAGGATAATTTTCAATATCGACCCCTGGAAAAACTTGTGTTCCAATTTTTCTCCCCCTTCCCCTAGATGGCAAGTAATCCAATAAATGTTAAACATGGTAAAAATATATGTTAAATCCAATATATGCATACATATTTATACTGTTATCTTGTTGCACGAGAAAAATCAGATTAAAAAGGAAGGAAAATGAGAGAAAATAAAATGCAAGCCAACGACAAAAAGAAGTAAAAATGCTTTGTTGTGAACCACCTACAGTTCCCACACTCCTCTCTCTGGGTGTAAATGGTTCTCATCATCACAAGACCATTGGAACTGGCCTCAATTATCTCATTGTTGAAAAGAGCCATGTCCATCAGAATTGATCATCGTATAATCTTGTTGCCTGTACAATGATCAGATTCTACTTTTTAAAAAGGGAGGAAGAAAATCAGAAAATTCAGAAGACTTGGGGGGCGGGGGGGAGAAGGGTTATTTGTGGGACAAACTTTGCTTCAAGAGCCTCATGCAATGGCCTGCTTCCTTCTGCTTGACAAAAATTTGAGACCAAAGCACATAAAAATGCTGACTGATCTTACAGATTTTATTTGTAAATGTTGGTCAAGTTGGGCCTTCAAAACTGGTTTGTTGGGAGAGGGGTTTGTGTGTATGGAAAATACTAAATTGTTATTCTTTTAAATTCACAGGCTAAAAAATCAAATTCCTGAAATCAAACAAACATTACACATTTTAAAATACATGCAGAAGAAAAAAGTAAGTGAATTTTGGACTTTTTTGATGATGTGAGTCAGGCTGCCTTGGTAGCACTTGGGCCCTCTGAAGTGGATGCATGGCAGCATAGCTCTTTGCTCTTCCTTATACCACGTGTTTCTTTTAACGAACACCAATCTGTTGGAATAATCGAATGTTGGCATTAAATGGGAATTTGCCCCTTGCCTCTCCTTCCACATCTCTCGAAAGGTCAAGTCATGTTTCCTGAAGTAGCGCTTCTTCCTTAATCAGGCGTTGAAGGGGGCCTTGCTGCTGCTCTATCTCCCCTCAGATGCTTAAAAATGGCTGTCCTGTTCCTTCCCTCAAGTGTTTTCTTCTCCAGACTACACATCCCCATCTCCTTCTCATGTGATCCTCATGTGAAAATAGACCCTAGGTCCTTCTTTGAAGACTCTAGTTTATCCATATTTCTGTCTGTAACTGTGGGTTCCAGAATTGAACACAGTATGGATGAATTTTGACCATGGCAAAGTATACAAGAACCATCATTTCTGGTTTCTAGGAAGTCTTGCATCTCTCAGTTGCAGCCCAAGAGCTCCTTTTAGCTGTTCTGATTCACTGCTGACTCATGGAATTTGACCTCTAAAGTCCTAGGCCTCTTTTAGGCTACTGAGTAACCATGCCTTTCCTGTCTTATACTTGTGAGGTCAGGTTTGGTTTTGTTCTTTTTTTAACCAAGTGTAAGACTTGGCATGTATCCTTATAGAATTTCTTCTCATCAGATTCACCTCAAGGTTCTAGCCTTTTGATAGTTCTTTGTACTTCCTGACTCTGTCACCCAATGGGTTAGCCTGGACTTTTCCTTGCCTGATGGCATCTGCCAACCTGATGAGCATGATCTCTGAGGAATGGGAAATAGCACACCCCTCAGGGGGCCTTCTGGGAGGCACCAGATTTTGAGTTGGACTGTTCATCCCTTCCTAAATGCATCTTAACTGAGCTAGTGTTTAGCCTGTATTTCTCCTTGTTTTCCAAAAGAATAGCATGCGATACTTAAAGTGACATACATTCGATAGCATTCCTCTGAATGTCCCATCCAAAAAGACAGCTCTGGCCCAGCAAGTCCTTAGGAACATCACCCTGATTCTCTCATCTCTTCTCCTTTTCCTTGTTTTTCCTGACTAGCTTTTTCATGATCCATTCTACAATTTGTCCAGAAATTGAGGTCAGGCTGACTGGCCTACACTTTCAAGAACTTTGTTGTTTTCTCTTTTTTGCAAATGGAGCCATTTGTGTATCCCCCCTCCCATGGTCCTTCTGTCCCAACAACAAGGGCTCCTTTTTATTGTTGTTGTTACTGTTGTTGTTGGAATTTGATAGTGTTTTATTTTTCCAAATACATGCAAAGATGCTTTTCAACATTCACCTTTGCAAAACCTTGTGTTCCAAATTTTTCTCCCTCTCCCCCATCTCCCCTCCCAAATACAGCAAACAATTTGATATAGGTTAAATGTGTAATTATTCTAAACATATTTCCATATTTGTCATACTATGCAAAAATATCAGATTAAAAGAGGAAAAAAAACCAAACAAACAGCAACCAAAAAAATGTGAAAATACTATGTTTAGATCTACATTTCAGTCTTCATAGTTTTCTCCCTGAATGAGCATGGTATTTTCTATGATAAGTCTATTGGAATTGCCTTGAATTACCTCATTGTTGAAAAGAGCCAAATCCATCACAGTTGATCATCATGTAATCTTGTTGTTGCTATGTACAAAGTTCTCTTGGTTCTGTTCACCACTTTATTCAGCATCAGTTCCTGTAAGTCTCTCCAAGCCTCTCTGAAATCATCCCGCTAGTCGTTTCTACAGAACAATAATATTCCATAACATTCATATACCACAATTTATTCAGCCATTCTCCAATTGCTGGGCATCCATTCAATTTCCAGTTTCTAGCCACTACAAACAGGGCGGCCACAAGCATTTTTGTACATGTGGGTCCCTTTCCCTCCTTTAAGATCTCTTTGGGATATAAGCCCAGTAGAAACACTGCTGGGTCAAAGGGTATGTACAGTTTTATAGCCCTTTGAGCATGGTTCCAAATTGCTCAGAATGGTTAAATCAGTTCATAACTTCCCCAACAATGCCTTAGTGTCCTAGTTCTCCCTCATCCCCTCCAACATTCATCATTATCTTTTCCTGTAATCTTAGCCAATCTGAGAGGTGGGAGGTGGTACCTTAGGGATGTCTTAATTTGCAATTCTGTAATCAATAGTGATTTAGAGCGTTTTTTCATATGATTAGAAGTGGTTTTAATTTAATCATATGAAAACTGTTCATATCCTTTGAACTTTTATCAATTGGGGAATGGCTTGTCATTTCTCTTTATGTTTAAGAAATGAGGCATCTTAATAGTAATCTTAATAAGTTAGCATTTATATCGAACTTTAAAGTTTGCAAAACACTGTACACCTGTCCCCATGAGGTAGGTGGTATTATAATCCCTATTTTACAGATGAAAAAAACTGAAACAGACAGGTTTAGTGACTTGCCCAGGATCATACAACCGATCAGTGTCTATCAAGTCTTCATGACTTTGAGTTTAGCATTTCCTTGTTGCCCCTTAGAATTAAATCTGCAATAAAATTTCTCCTTTGGGGTTCCCCCAGTTTTTGAAGGCTTAAGTTCTTATTTAGACAAAGCAAGTAAGCTGTTCTGCTTTTGGCATAGAAGGCAAGCTCCTGCAGATGTCTGGCTGATTGAAGCCTAGTATCCCTACTACAATCATGGTTTTACCAACGTTGGGATAGCTTTTTCAAGCTTCTACAGATGTTCTTTCTGTCAAAGTAGTCTCTAATGGCAATCCTGCTTTTTTTTAGTCTTGTCAGTTTTCATTGTCCTATGTCACCTTAACTCTCTCTGCTTTTCCTCTTGTTATCTTGCTTCAATATTACCTCTACTTCCTCTTTGTTTTAATAAGATGCACCTATTGATGGCCATCTGACGCTGCTGGTTTTCATCCCACCAAGTAGCAATGTGAACCCCTGAGGTTTGGTGGGCCTCCTTGCATTAGCTTTTAAAGTTCTTGCTCTTCTTGCCTAAACTTTCAGAAGTAAAAATGAGATATTTTAGTGCTGGCTTCATTTTTCAGTTTTCTCCCTTTTTTGTCACTTGTTGCTGAGTGTTGTATCACAGTGTGTCTGCGTGGTATTTACTTGGTGGGGATGTGTGGCCACTGTTCTTTAGCCCCTCTCTTTCTTGAAGGAATTGGGATTGTTTACAAGATGCCAGGCACTGCCTCGGTAAAATGCTGTCACGGTGAGAGCTCTGGCTGTAGTCCAGCCCACCCTCTGACACCATATCCTTTGAGAAACTTCTGTCAGTGACAGATAATTTTGGCATTCCTAACCAGGCTTTTCGTTTCTCTGATTTTCCCCAAGGAGACCACAGACCCCCTAGAGACTAGATTCTTACTGGCTGATAACCTCTACTGTAAAGCTTCAGTTCCTCCAACTGATAAAGTCTGCCTGTGGTTAGGGGTAAGTACATGGAAAGCATAGAACTTCCCAGTTGATGCTTGCAATTCTCACACTCCTTCCATCTCAGACAGCTCTGGACATGGAGCCAACCAACGTTGAGTCCTTTGCCTTTTTGTTTTCTGGAGCCAAGTAGAGCGAATCTAGACCCTCCTTCCCCTAGCAGCCTTTTAAAGACTGTTATCTTATTTTACATGTTATGTTAATATATTGGTGTTATTATAGAGACTGCTGTTATTTGCCTGAGTCTTCTCCAGGCCCAATATCCCCTGTTCTTTCAACTGTACCTCATAATCTCAAGGCACTTCCCCATCTCGGTTACCTTGTCTGCCCACTGACTTGTATACGTCTTTCTAAAATGGAATGAACATTCATTAAGCACATGTTATGTACCAGGCATTGTGCTAAGCACTTTACAGATGTGCTCTCATTTTAGTCCACAACAGTCCTGGGAAGTAGGTGTTATTTATATTCTCATTTTACAGTGGAGGAAACAGGCCAACTGAGTGACTTGTCTGATGCTGGACCACGAATTTAGGACTTCCTGACTCCAGGCCTACCACTCTGTATACTGTATCACCAGCTGCCCATAACTTGATTTATTTTGTTAAAGCTTTTGATTTTCAAAACCTGCACAGATCTTTTTCACTGTTCACCCTTGCAGAACCTTATGTTCCAGATTTGTTCCCTCCCTTCTTCCCCTCACCCTCTCCCCTTAGAATGACAAGTAATCCAGTATCCCCTAACTTTAAAAAAGAAGAATGAAAGGTCATTTAGTAAATGCCCACTCTGCTCAGAGCTTGGATGCTCTGAAGGGAGATGAAATATGAGGCTAGACTGCTCTCCCTTGTCCCCCGGGGCCTTTGTGGGGGTTACTGAGGTGAAGGGGAACACATGTTGTCTTACCTGGCACGTCAGAGTTCAGAATCTCTTCCTCTCACCAGGCCAATGTGATGCTTGAGTATGACATTGATGAAGCTCAGGCCCTCTTGGAGAAAAACCATTACACTGCCACCAGCAATCTGGAATCACTCGAGGAAGACCTGGACTTTCTTCGGGATCAGTTTACCACCACAGAAGTCAGTATCCTTTGTCATTTCAAAAAAAAAGAAAGCTCAAAGATGAGTTCTTTCACAGAGCTTTGTGTCCTATCTGAGGAGGTTTGGTTTTTAATTAATGCGCTCCTTCCTGTAATTTTATAAAGATCTTACTGTGGTATTGAAACAGTAGTTAGTCTTGTACTCTATGCCTAGACATAAGACATCCCAAACAGGTAGGAGACATTGCAGGGCAATTGGCTGTGAAGGCACAAATTGGTGAAAGAGGCTTGTGTGAAATTGGGAAACCTAAATGATGTTGAGCATTCTTCTAAGAGCGATGTAATGGGTACAAGAGGGGGCTTATTGGACTCACTAAAGTTGATTTAATATAGGGTTCTTCCTTTGTTTATAAACTCTGCAAACTCACAGCAGTACAGTTGTGACACTAGGTAACACTTTTATTCAAGAAATTCTAGACAAGAACAGTTTGAGAGTTGGAGGTCTGTTCTTGTCTCTAAGCTGAAGATCCTTAGCCCCTCAGCATTTCCTGGGTGAACTTGAGTTCTTTACTTTTCCTTCTAAAACAGCATGTGCCCAGAAAGGAGAATGGCCTGCCTGTGCAGAGGCTGGGCAACCAGTTTCCAAGTATGTTAGGTTGAATGCAAAGGTCAAATCGCTGTGGGTTTGCTGTGTGCATTTGGGTGACCTGTGCCTCCTGGAGCTGATAAGAAAGCTGGGAGGTAGCCCTGGAGGTGTACATTGGAGTGCATCTCAGATAAGAAGAACGGTTGAAGAAGCGAGCAGTCAGGTCTTCCCTGCTCTCAAATTTCTTGGTCAGAGCAGAACCTTATTAAGGAGGGATTGAAATAAAGTTAGCTGGCTGGGTAGGCTCAGTTGATGGGGAGACACTAGAGGCAAAGGGCCCTCTTGCAATCAGAATGGGGTATATTGAGGCCTAAACTGCAATGACTGGGGAAAAGCAGGCAGGGTATGAGGTTGAGAGACAGTGTAAAGAGGAGGATTCTTGGGAATTTCATCTGGGGGCCATAAGAAGCCTGCAAGCACAGAAAACTATCAGAAATAGAGAAGGGATGTGTCTTCGTTGGTGAAGGAGGAAATGGTTTTGATTTTTGACGTGGTGCCCCTTCTCTGTGTGATATCCCATTGGCAACTAAAGAGAAAGCATTGGAAAAACGGGTGGGATTTGGTGGCCACTAATGACTGGCTTTAGCTAATCTAAAAACCAGCCTAGAATGAGTTTCTTAAACCTGAGACTTGAGCCAGGCTTGTGAGATAGTGGTCTGATGTTGTGTTGTGTGACTTCATTCCATGAGGCAGATCACTTGGTGACTTTTCTGCTTTGTAAATTCTGTAACGGTGTAAGACTGGGTCAGGAACCCATTCTGTTGGACTTCATGCTGGGTCTTTGATTGCTGAGTCTGGCTCTTATTAATAATCCTCTTAGGCACAAGATGGTTCGTCTTTTTTATAATGAGGATGCGAATACTAGTTGTGAAATAAGATAGCATCAAATATCCTAAATGATTTTGTTTTGAAGTCTTATGAACTAGTAATTTTATTGAAGAAAAAAAAAAAGGCACCTCATAAACCAGTATTTGCAGAATCCATCCTGGGTTTGTCTGTAAGTAGTCACTCCTTTATGGGAACATGGCAGGACTTGTGCGATTTGGAAATGTTCTCAGAATACATTTTCTTTAACAACTTTCCCAGATATGGCCCGGGTTTACAACTGGGATGTCAAGAGAAGAAACCGAGATGAGCCTGGCCCTTCTAATGTGTAATGTCCCCACCCTTGGTCGTGGGGCTTGGTGATCCCAATGTTTGACTTGGGAATAAATGCTTTTCAGACAAAAAAAGCATTCTAGAGTAAAACAGAAGGCAATTATAAGCACGTCTTTCATTTGTCAAATGAAAATCTGGTCTCCTTTAGATTTTATGACATTATTTGGTTGTTTCAAGGTCATGCTGGGGTTGGACTTGGTTATCTCCAACGCTAGTTAGCTTTGCCACTCTGGATTTGGGGGGCATGCATGAAATGCATTGTTGGGCATTTGCAGGGGGTGGAAGTGGGGGGTTGCTTTTTGTCATTTATTGTAAGTTTCCCTTGAAGTAACAGTTTAAGAGATTGGGGAAATTCTCCAAGGATAAACCAGTTTGCTGTCAGTTTGCTACTTCCCAAATTGATTTTCTTTTCTTGTCACTTTGATTAATTACTGGGCAACTTACAATGTCCTGTCCTTTTTTATTGATTGTTTTCTCTACCTTTAGAAACGAGATGTAGGGTATATCTGAACAACAATAGGGTTCGGCAAGATGGCCCATTCACCCCCTACCTGCTCATGCCCTTCACGTGTCTTGGGTAAAGCCGAGTTGAACATCCTGATATCTCTTTCTATATTGCACCTTAACAAGGGAAACAAAATGAGATGGTGATTTCTTTCAAAGGAAGGAAGTCTCTGCAAGCTTTTCTGACTTAAAAAGTCAACATGATACCAGCTTATAAAGCAGCTGTTGCCATGCTGTGGAATTAAATTGCAATGTCTTCTACTTTCAAGTAGTGAGAAATACATTTACATTTTTGTTTGTAATATTAAAACAGTGAAAACATGGCAAAATATCTCTTGAAACATCCCCATCTCTGTTGCCTGCTCTGCTGATAGATTCTAAATCTAAAGGGGGGAGGGGGGAGAATCAAGGCACACCAGCTTTGATTTTTGCTATTGTCACCACAGAACTCTCAGTGCACTGGCAGCAAATGGTTTCTTGGTTTCTAATTTCACAGTAATTTCATGTTGTTGATCTTTACCTTCCTTACTTACCAGCTTGAATTCCATCAAATTTCTAGTCTAGTTTCTCTAGAGTAAAATGAGGACTACAAGGGAAATTAGGAAGTGGAAGCACAGCTTTTAAAGAGGGGCACCCTTGCCCACTTAGTGCTGTTAGCTGGTCTTGCCCACTGGGGCCAAGTCAAGTCCATTGAACCACTGAGCCACATGACAGCTCTTGGGGGTTTTTTTGCAGACAGATAGCTCAAATGTCATCCTGATTGCTGGAACTGACTTTCCTGCTCTGACTCAGTGTGGTTTGAAACCTCCTTGAAATTCATTCCTCCTCAGACGTGGCATCCAGACCTGAAGACTAACCATGAGGGTTCATTGAGCTTGGTGTGTGTGCCCTCCAACCCTAGGCCCTCCATATGAATTGTGCTTTAGGGTAGCACCACAGTGCATACAGACCTAAAGTCACAAATCCACCTCTGGTGATCCTCTGCCTGTTTCACTTTCCTTCTCTAATACTAGCACTATTGTGATGACAGAATACCTCAGAATCAGCTGGAGTCAGGATAAGCAAAAGTCCTTAGTCTTTATTCTTGGTCTTTAGGGGTAGAAGTGAAGGGGATGGAAGTAGGATCTCCGCAACCGCCTTCTTCCTCGTTCACCACAAAAGTGACCCTGGCTAGTCTTACTCCACCCCCTAGTCCCTCCTGTAATCCTCTGTATACACCAGTCATTGAACCAGCACAGGATAGTGGTAAGGACCATTTTCTAAGCATATGCCCATAGAGTACTGTCCAATCGGTAATTAGCCCTAAGTGCTCGAACCTACCTCAGTGCAATGACTCAAGTTTCAGCCCTCTACACTCTATGACCCAGGCTGTGCTCATCACAGTGCCTGGCACATAGAAAGCACTATGTAAATGTTAGCTCTCATTATTGACCTTCTCGCTCCTATCTGGTTGGACGAGTGGAGTTTTTAAAAAGTTTATTGATAATGTACATTCTTACATCACCTGGATTCTTCTCTCTCATAGACAACATTCCATACGACACAGTTATTTTAATATAAAGAAAAAAAATTAAAGCAAAATTGACACATGGAAAAAATTTGATATCATGCAGTGTTCCACAAGTGTGGATCCCTTGCCTCTACAGAGGAGTAGGGCTGGGTGTGAATTTTCTTTGAGCCGAGCTTATTCTGGATATGTTACAATTTCACATGTCCCTAACATTCATTTTTGGTTGTTTGGTAGTACAGTTTCTTTCAATTGACATTCTTGTCATGGTTTCGAAGGAGGGCAGGACAGCAGTTTGGTGTAGAAATATCCTCAACTCGACAGGAAAACAAGGAAATTGGAAAAGAATGAAGCATTGGGGTGGAGGTGTGGGTCATATCCAGAACACACTAAGCTCGGAGATTATGAAGGGCTCAAAAGGAAAGAAAGGGATGAGAATAGCAGACTGGATTGAAAATTTTCCAACAATGCATTCTTTTCAAGAAACCTACCTACACAGTGAGTGAGCATAAGGGATTGAAGCAAACTTTTGGCTTCAACTGAACTTAAAAAAGACAAAACAGGTGAAATAATAATACATGGACAATAGCAAAAAGTAACAAGAGAAAAACAGGGAGTTTATATGCTTAATATGTATCATAGTGTAGTGTGTCCGTACACACTACTGTGGGGAAAGAATATAAAACTGAGAGGGTTTTTTTGGGGGGGGATATAGATGAGCTTTTAGATAATTTTATTGAGAAAAAGATAAAAATAGCAAAACTTTAAAACCTTAATACACAAAAATCGGGGTTAGATGCAAAAAAAGGCTTAGAAAAATGCAGTTCCCTTTTTGGCTAAAGGAAAAAAAAGATACTAGAAAATAGGAATAAATGGACTTTTATGGATGATGGGAGCAAACTTTTATCGGTGATATGTGAGGTACTTGGAGAACCCTTGGGAGGTATAAAGTACCCATGAAGATACAGGAATTATATGAATACAACTGAAAAATTCTAGAAACAGACATAGTTGAAAGATAACTAATTGCTCATGGGTAGACCCAGTCAGTATATAATGATGACCCCTAAATAAATTTTAGTCCCACACTGCCCGAACTATCAGTTGCCAGGCAACCGATGAGCTTTTAGATGATTGGCAAAGAGTAGGTGGTGTTTTTGTAGTAGAAGAAAGTCATGAAATTCATTTGGAGGAATGAAACATCAAGAATTTCAAGAGAACGAAAAAAGCGAAAGGATTAATTGTGTAAACAATTTAGTTTAAGGGAATAAGTTTGTCAATCGGTAGAGCAGATGAGAGGTACACAATATACAGAAGTGAACAAACTTAGTAGTTCACTGTTCGTTAAATCCAAAGACCCCAGCTACTGGTATAAAGACAAAAACAGGGAAATGGACAGCAATCTGGCAGAGATGAGGTTTAGAGCAACACCTGACACCATACACTAAGGTAAGCTCCTAATGGATATTATACCAAGTACATATAAGAAATAAGTCAAACAAATTGTAGGAACAAGGAAGAAATTATCTTTGAGATTTATGGGCATGGCATTGTTAGCGCAGTTGTGAGTGTGCCAACCATCCAGAGCACAATTTGGAAAGGACTAAAATTGTACATACCCTTTGATCCAGCTATACCACTGTCAGGTCTGTATCTCAAATCATAAAAGAGGGAAGAGGATCCATATGTGAAAAATGTTTGCAAACAGCCCTTTTTGTGGTGGCCAGTAATTGGAAAATGAGATGTCTATTGATTAGGAAATGGCTGATTAAGTTATGGTATATGAAAGTCATGCAATATTATTCTATAAAAATTGATGAACAGGCTGATTTTAGAAAGGCCTGAAAAGATTTACATGAATTGATGCTGAGTAAAACAAGCAGAACCAGGAAAACATTGTACACAATAACAGCAAGGTTGTGGGATGATTAACTGTGATGGACTTGCATGGAAAACATCTGCATCCACAGAGAATTATGGAGACTGAATATAAATCAACACATGCTTTGTTCACTTTTTTTTTTTCTACATGGTTTTTCCTTTCTGATTTTTCTCTCAACATGATTCATAATGCAATATGTAAAAAAATGTACATATATAACCAAGTAAAAACTTAGTTATAAAATATAAAAATATGTAACTGAGGAAAAATAAAAATTAAAACAGAATTGTGGCCATGGGAAGAGTTCATGACCAAAGACTTTAGATTACATAAAATTTTTAAAATTCTTTTTTTGCACAACAAATTCCAATATAGTTAAATTTATTTTTATTTTGTTTTATTTTATGTCTCCAATTATATGTATAGTTTTCAACATTCATTTTTGTAAGACTTTGTGTTCCAAAATTTTTCCCCTTCCCCTCCACCCCCAAGACAGTAAGCATTCTGATAGAGGGTATGATGGGGGGGAACCCTGAAACTGTCCTGACTTTGGTGGGGAGAAACTCTCCTCTGGGAAAGGCCCGCCTCAGGGAATCGAGATAAAGTGGTTTCATTCTGTTATCTTGGTGGGACTAGCTGCACCCTCTATTGAGCTGAAAATTGGCTCAGGACCACTCCCAGTAAGTGGTCCTGCTGGAAATCTGGAAATCTAGGCCTGGGAGCAATGACAACATTGAAGGAATCTCATTCAGTTGAAACTCGGTCTCAGATTCCTTATCAAAACACAACTTTGAACTCAAAACTTGCAGAGCTTGAAGTAGGAATCATGCCATGCTAAAGGACCTCTCTCCCCTTGGCACAGCTGCCTCCCAGGATCTCTGCCTGCTGTAAAGAGACATTCTCTTCTCAGTGATAAACCTGTTATCTCTGGCAGGATTTCTCTGCTAGGACCTTATCTCTCTGCCAGGACTTTACTCGGAAGCCAGTCTTCCTACAAAAGCTGGCCTCTGTGGTGCCAACAAAAAACTTCCTTTTTGCCGGTCTAATATTTTGGGTTTGTGAATTGTCACATTGGAGCTGCGCTGACCAGAGCGGGGTTCTCACACCTCAACTCTTCACTGCCGCTAAGCGCATCAGTTATACAGGTACAATCGTTTTTAACATTTAATCTGAGTTACGTTGTGAAAGAAAAAGTTTAAAAGTCTTTTGTATCTCAGCTGCTTATGAGTTATGGGAATATAGCAGTCCTTGAAAAGTAGTAAAGTAGAATAAATTGAAGGCCACCAGCCTGGAAAATGCTATTTCTGACCCCTGGAGCATATATATCCCAATCAACATAAATTAAAGGAGCAACTGGTCGCCAGTACAGGGCAATACTTCCCAGCCTCCTGAATAGCCAAGGTTCAGCCAGGGCTTGGCCCATGGCTTCTGTCTACTGACATCACTTATGTTTGGGACAGAGAGGCTTCTTGGTTCTTAAAAGATGTCCCAGTTTGCATGATACATTTTCCAGTGACTAGGGCGCCTACCTGGCTCAGTGGATATAGTCCTGTCTCTGGAGTCAAAAGGACTGAGTTCCTGTGTGACCTTGGGCAAGTCACTTCATCCAGTTTGCCTCAATTTCCTCTTCTGTAAAATGAGCTGGAGAAGGAAATGGCAAAACATTCCAGTATCCCTGCCAAGAAAACCCCAAAAGCAGTGATGGGAGATTTGGATATGATTAAAGGACAAAGTACAGACCCTGGGAATTAGGACTCTGGGTTGAGAAAAGCTGGGCTGGAGTTGTACTTCCTTATCAGTAGCCAGCAGGGTTGTTTATACTTCGTGTTCTAAGAGGACCAATGATGTCATGGATGATGTCTGACTCGCAAGCAAATTGGATTGGAGTGAGGACTCATTCTTCCCAAGTTATCAAAGTCCAGTGGCAGGAGGAAGGTCAAGACAGCTGGTGATGACCCAGGATTCAGTGGGTGACCTTGACATCTTTACACTGTGTCATCTGCCTTCGTGGTGACTGGAACACATTGTTGTGACCTGCCCATTCCACCAGAGGAGGTATTCATGTGCTTGGGGTAGACAGCCCCCTAACTCACCAACAGGTTTGAGGCCTATCGGCCCCAAGCCGGATCAGCCCATCTGGAGCTGGCTTCACCAGGTTGTGGCTGCTGTACGTGCCACAGCTCCTTGGAGCCATAGATGAGAGTGGGATGACAGGTTGTGAGAAACAATTGTTTCCATAAAGTGAAAAAACGAACTGGAAGAGGAAGGGAGCAGGAGAGCTCCTGAAACCAGTTGAAACTAGGTAAAACTGGACAAAACTAGTTGTGTAGCTTTAAAAAAAAAAAAAAAAAAAGCTAAAAGTAGGACAAAAGGTCATAGCTTACCTAGAATAACATGCTTAATTGTTTCATAAATATTAATTTCTCCCCAGGAGAAGCTAAGGCTCATTTTGATGGTCATGCAATGTACATAGTGAGAGGGGGGACATATTAAAGGGTATGTTGTAGAAATGATGAGGTCCTGAGTGGTGGCTGTGATTGGCAGAGAAACTGAAGCATTGATTTTTTTTTTTTAATTGTTCCCTGGGGCAGGCAGGGAAAAGGCTCTGATAACTGAGAGCAATTTAGTCTGCGGTCCCACCTTCTGTGGAGGTAATCCAGGCAGAAATCCAAGTTAAGTCAAGTCCCTGAGGCTAACTTTTCCCCTATAAAACAGCTCATTGCTTTGTCCTCCTTTGTCAGTCCACCATGACACTGCTTCCTGGTGTCTTTCCCCTTCTCTTCCATGTGGTACCCCTCCTAACCCCCCCTTTCCCTGTAACTAGCAGGGGCCAAGTCCTTTCAGGACTGCAAGCTAAGGACCTGTCCCAAGCTCATGGGGCGTTTCCTTTCTCCTTAAATGGCAAGTTCCACTGAGGAATTGTCTTTTATATACTCTCCCAGTTTCACATTTACCACTTCTGGTGTCTATTGTGTCCCTTCCCCTAAATGAAGCTACCTTTTGTCACAGGGAACAGTCGTCCCGAGTTTGTCACACGTTTATTTGAACTAGGAATTGTTACCCTGATTTCATCCGAAGGGTCTGGAAAGAATGTTGAACCCATCAGCCACTGGGCAGATGGGGGAGGGACTCCGAAGCCAGGAAACAGGAACATGAGGCCATAATGGCCTTACCTCTGTAAAGTGTGTGAGCTCATTTTGAGTTTCACGCCCACTTCCCACAAGATCGTGTTAAAAGTTGAAACTGCTTCACTCTTGCTGAGTTTGTTCATTTACTGTACCCTGTTTGGGATTCAGAATTTTGTTTGCAATCAGGTGATTGCAAAGGTGGATGGGCAGCACAATGGAGGCAGTCCTCCTCCTGAACACCTGGCTGCCCCCCAGCCGTGTACCGTGCACTTACCCAATGCAGCCTTGCTTTTTCCTGCCAGTATTTGTCTTTCAGGGAAGGTAACTCTTGCTAAAAACCAGTCGTGGCCCATGTTTTTCAATTTCAGACATGTACTTTTCCATCTTTTATGTTAAGTCCTTTTCAAAGAGAAATCTTGTAAGAATCAAATCACTGTTTTTGGAGAGTGATGGCTTCCTTTTGGGGATATGAAGGATTTTCCATTTGTTTTGTTTGTAATTGACAAATTCCATCCCAATATGCCAGGGAGAGTTGAATTTCAGAACCCTCTTGGGCAGCACTCTGGGCATTCTTTCTGGTTGTAGTGCCACTTGGGTTTTTTATTTTGGTTTGTTTTTTACAATTCTACCACCTTCTCTATCGAGTTATTTTATTCTTTGTCATTTTCCTTGACCTGTCCCTCTGACCTGCTTTCCAGTCATCACCTTCAACTGCAATGTGCTCAGATCTTATTCAAGTCTGAACTTTCCACTTCCACTGCATTGTCAGAGGTTGACTTTATGTTAACCTGGCTTAAAAAAAACCAAAACAAAACAAACCACTATTTTTAAAGTGGTCATTTGTGCCTTTCACTCTCATCATTTTCATCTGTGTTCCCATAAAGGTCTTTACCAGGAACTCTGTATAACATCATATGCTGTAATTCTTTGTGTCTGGAAATTCTGTCCCCTCCGGTCTTGTCCAGCAGATTGCCACCTTAATCTTCTCTATTTCTAATCTTCAATTTCTCCCTCTCTACTGATTTTTTGCCTGCCACCTAAAAGCCTGAACAAGTTTCACCTGTCCCTAAAAACCCCTCCTCACTGTTCCGCCACCAACATGACTTTCCTAAAACACGGGTCCTACCGTATCACTCTCCTATTCAAGAAACTCCATTAGAGTATTTTTTCCTTCTGGATCACATGTCAAATACTGTTTGCCATCCAAAACCCTTCAGAATCTCCCTCACAGTCCCCAGTCTAATTATACCTTCTCATGTGCTTAGGTTGACGAGGTTTAGATTTGGGGAACCCAAGTGAAATTAGGGTTTCTGATGGTCAGGGAGTTAAATGAGGTCTAGTGGCAGGTTCGGGGTTCAGGGAGTGCAACCCCTCAGAATTCGGCACAAGGGTAGGGAGTTCTGGGATTCCCTTTCTGGCAGTGTGAGTCCCCTATAAAGGAATTTACAGACCCCAAAACCTAGACTGATAAAAGAGGTTTATTATGGGGATTGGAAGTAAGGTTCAAGTCTAGTTAGTAAAAGGTGAAGGTAGAGAAGGTAGAGACAGTTGGAGAGAATGCTTGGGGTTGAGGGATAGAGGGCTTGTTCAGGGAAGAGCCAGGAGACTTGGGATCACTGGGTCACATTGAAGCAGGTGTGGTCCCTTTAAGAAACTGATTTGTGATCCTTTCTGACTGAGATTACTCCCAGGCCCCCCTGGCCGATGCATTATCAATTCAGGAAGCCGGGACCTTTGATTGACAAATCCTGGTCAAAAGCACCCCTTTGAATGCCAATAGGAGATCTGGGCTTGTCCCGGCCCCCACTGGATCTGAGCCAACTTGGACTCTCCCAGCCCTCACTAGTTCTCATCTGCTCAGGCTTCCCAACCCCATCAACTAAAGTCTTTGCAGATGGACCTTGGTAGCTCCCTTTACTGCCAGGACCTTCTGTCCACTGAGAACTACATTCTCAGCACAAAACTCCATTTCCCCTAGATCTGCCACTCTAGAAGTCCGTTTCTGGGTAAACTGATTTCTCTCTTTCACTCCTAAAACCTGTTGCTAATTTAAAGGGGAGTCTTAACTCTCATAGCCACAAATCTCTCGACCACCAGGAATCTAGACCACTCTAAACCTCATCAACCTCAGTCTGGTGAGACTACATGCTCCTGCTTCAAGAGGCCTTTCCTGGTCCTTTTGCATTCATTCTGTGTATTTCTGGGGATGTTTCTGGGTGTATGTACATTTTTATCTGCCCCTTAAAGTGAAAACTCCTTGAAGGAAAGGATTCGCACCATTGTTTTTTTGGACCCATAGTGGTTGGTAAAGGCTCACAGCTTGATCATTAGGAATTCAGCTGCTACTGAATTCAAATAGGTTGTGTCTAGGTTCTAGGAGCTACTCAGCAATCCTCCTGTCATCTGCCCTAGACAGATCGTGTCCCCAGCACTGTATCTGGTCCTGGGCATTATGCTTTGGCAAGACCATTCATTGAGCAAAAAACGAAGGCTTTCCAGATGAAGGACATTTGGGACTAAGCTTCGTGGTGTGTATCATAAGGAGTGATGTCCATGTGATCTAAGGAACTTGGAGTACTTAGCATGGAGAAAAGAAGTCTGCAAGAGGACCCGAGAAAGGATTTTCTTGGGGAAGAGGGATTTACATTTATTCTTGTATCCAGAGAAGTCAGAGAGAGACTAAGCTCTGCTCGATATCTGGAAAGCCTTCATTCTAGGGAGGAAACTCAGCCCTTCAAAGATTAGCTGAGATTTAACTGGGAAGGTTAACCAAAAAACACTGGCTGATGGGTCCCTCTGTAGCTCCAGTGGTAGAATGAGGGCCAGAGATGTGCAAATTACAGGAAGGCAGACTTCACATCAGCCTAAGGAAGAGTTTTCTAATGTGTAGAAAGGGATGCTTTGTAAGAAAATTAGCTTTTCAGTGTTACTACTGGGATTATATCCCAAAGAGATTATAAAGAAGGGAAAGGGACCTGTATGTGCACGAATGTTTGTGGCAGCCCTTTTTGTAGTGGCTAAAAACTGGAAACTGAATGGATGTCCATCAGTTGGAGAATGGCTGAATAAATTGTGGTATATGAATATTATGGAATATTACTGTTTTGTAAGAAATGACCAACAGGATGATTTCAGAAAGGCCTGGAGAGACTTACACGAACTGAGTGTAATGAACAGGACCAGGAGATCATTATATACTTCAACAACAATACTATATGATGTGATGGACCAGGCCATCCTCAGCAATGAGATCAACTAAATTATTTCCAATGGAGCAGTAATGAACTGAACCAGCTATGCCCAGAAAAAGAACTCTGGGAGATGACAAAAAACCATTGCATTGAATTCCCAATCCCCATATTTTTGCCCACCTGCATTTTTGATTTCCTTCACAAGCTAATTGTACAATATTTCAGAGTCCGATTCTTTTTGTACAGCAAAATAACGTTTTGATCAGGTATACTTATTGTGTATCTAATTTATATTTTAATATATTTAACATCTACTGGTCATCCTGCCATCTAGGGAAGGGGGTGGGGGGTAAGAGGTAAAAAATTGGAACAAGAGGTTTGGCAATTGTTAATGCTGTAAAGTTACCCATGCATATATCCTGTAAATAAAAGGCTATTAAATTAAAATATATATATAAAATGTCAAAAAAAAAAAAGAAAAGAAAAGAAAATTAGCTTTTTAAGTGAAATGAGCAGAATCGGGAGATCATTATACACATGATACCATGATCAATTCTGACGGACGTGGCTCTCTTCAACATTGAAATGATTCAAACCAGTTCCACTTGTACAGTGACAAAGAGAGCCATTGACATCCAGAGAGGCCTGTGGGAACAGAGTGTGGACTCTCTGTTATTTGCTTGCATTTTGGTTTCTTTCTCAGTTTTTCTTTTCCTTCCTTCTTGATCTGATTTTTCTTGTGCAGCAAGATAACTGTATAGGTATGTATACATATATTGGATCGAACATGTATTTCAACATATTTAACATGTATTGGACTACCTGCCAGCTAGGGGAGGGAGTGAGGGGAAAAGTTGGAACAGGTTTTGCAAAGGTCAATGCTGAAAAAATTACCCATGCATATGTTTTGTAAATAGAAAGCTTTAATTAAAAAAGAAAGAAAGAAAATTAGCTTTTGAGTGTTCAAGCAGAGATAGGGCTTAGTATTGGAAGGGATCTTGGAGATCAGCAAGTTTAATTCCTTCACAAATGAGGAAATAGGCTCCAGTGGAAGGGTTGGAAGTGGCAGGGGTAGGCCTGGAGACTTCTGGTCCCAACTCCAGGACCACCCCCCCCCTTCTGATAGGCATGTCACCTCCCAGACCTTTAAATTGCTGACCTCTGAGATCCCTTCCAAGTGGGACCTTTGGGAAAGAGCTCCAAAGAGGGCTGCTTTAAATGTGGAGAACATAGAAGCAGAATAAAAGCACACACACCCCCTTTTTTTAAGCTTTGAGATCTTATTGAATTATGTTATAAACAATGCGCATTGTTTTTTTTATTGGTCTTCTTTATATTGAATTTTTAGGCATGGTGCTGAACATCCATTAACACAGAACTATGACCAGGGGAAAAGAAACAGGGTTTTTGTTGCTGGATTTGTTTGGTTTTTACATGTGGAATCTCACAATCACATCATCAACCAGTTTAATAAATACAGGCATGTTTGGATTCACAGACAACAAAATACAGCATTTTTTTTTCACGTTTCACTACAGTGCATAATAGAAGGCAAGGGAAAGTATATAGTCATGTTTTATTTGGGAGTTTTTGAAATTCAGACCAGGGATCTGTGCTCCAACATGCAGTTTTGAACGTGATCCGTGGGTACCACAAAAGTTAGTTTCTGTTTTTCTTGTGTTCATCCTGACACATCTAGTGAGTCAGTTCATAAAGCTAAGTCCTTAAAAGTCCTTTAACAGCAATTCACGTCTTAGTGTCCAGTTATCAAATCACCGAAAAGTGTGCTTTGTTGAACAACAAAAGTTTCTCTCTAGTCTAGTTAGCAAATAAATTTTACAGTTATACCTGTTGGATCTTAAATGTTCTGTTTGAGTCAGAACTTGATGCGAAAGTGTACACAGAATGGATTTCTCTAGCAAGACTTTAGAGAAATTTTGCCTCTGCCCCATTTCAGAACTGGTCCCCTCTAGTCAAACTCGATTATCCTCTAGATAATCTTACTTTCAAATTTGAGTAGATGACAAAGTCTCAGGTTGGCCCAGTTGTTCCTTTTGACTTTGGTCAGTTCTTCAACCAAAACAATTCATTCTGTCAAGCTAGGGAAAATCTAAAATACAATTCAGTTGACCATGTTAAGTACCCACTATGAGCACCAAGGTTAGGTGCTGGGGATAGAAGTGATAAATGACCCTGGCCCTGTTCCAAAGGACTTGGCAGTCCAGTGAGAACAAGACAATTTATGATAACTAGAACACATTTTCTGATGTGCTAGATGCATAGGAAAATTCTCCCCAAGTGACCTGACACACTTGAGGTGGGAGTGAGAACAGGGAAAGAACCCTTCCTGGAAGGATTTCCTTCTTGATGGATGGAACACACAACCTGGGCCTCCAAGGAAAGCTAGGATCTACTCATTGTCCGCGTGTGCCTTTGTTGGGAACGAGGAGCTGACTGAAGGATTCTAGCCCAGTCTGAGCCATACCTTCCCGCTCCAAAGCTGTGTCCCACGACAAAATCTGAGCTTGGAAGGGACCTCAGGGCCCACTTGGTTCAAGCCTCTCATTTTACTGAGGAGAAAACAGGCCCACCCCTACGGGCCCTTCCCCTGTGGCTTTATTGTTTGGGAATCGATGGCATGCCCACGTTCACATGGGCATTTCAGAATAAATTTAATGCTATTTTGGATTTGGATCGTGCTCCTTTCCTTCAACATGAAAAAGGAAAATTACTAGCAGGGTGATCTTGGACATCACCTGGCCTTCGATTTTCTGATCTGTAGAAGGGGAATGAATAAGACTTGTGAGCTGACCTCACAAATGGGAAGGAGAAGTCAGAGATTAAGTCGTCCAACCCCTTCATTGGAGAGAAGGAGGAAGAATGGACTTGCCCAATGTCACAAAGGGAGTTAGTGTTAGAGCTGAGTTTGGAGGGAAGGTCAAAGGTAAAATGCTTTGTGGGACTAGACCTTCATACTGGGTGACCTCTCTGGGCCTGGCTTCTTTCTCTGTAAAATGGAGGGGGTTGGCTGAGTCCTTTCTAGTTATACAGCTATGATTCGGGGGCCCCTTGGGGAATGCCTTGGAGTTTAGGCAAGTGTGCTCTTCTCCTAATATGCAGGGAATAGTCTAAGAACACTAACATTAGCTGTTCCCTGCTGATGGGCAAGGAAACCAGCATACTTTTATGATATTCTCTTCCCTGCTTCAAAGGACCAGTTTCTTGAAGGCTGGGGTCCTTGGAAAATGGAACTGAGATGTGGAAGGTTTCATGATTATTTCTCGTCTCCCATCACCCACCAGAAGAAGGGCTGGTGGCCTGTTGTGGTAACATGGTGGCAAAGATTGAGAGCTGGCAAGGCTCAAGCCTGGCTATTTCTCCACCCCATTCCCCTACCTCTATTTCACAAAGGAACCGAACCCAGAAAAACAAATCAAGGGAGATGTTGTGGTTCCCCCCAGCCCTACTGAGCCCCATTGTCCTCATTTCTCCGTTACTCCTCATTTCTATGGTCTCTTTCATCACAGACCCAGATCTGGAAGGGACTTCATAGATCATTCAGGCCAATCCTTACCCAGAACCAGAAAACGTGTTATTTTGCTCTCAATTATGACTAACCAGCCTCTACTTGCAGACTGCAGTGAAGGGGAACTCAGTACCTTAAAAGACAGCCATTGCCATTGGTGTTGGGAGAGTACAGAAGAGTTTCTCTCACCTAGAGAGTTTCTACTTCTGCATCTAGGGTAAAGAGATGATGGAAAGACACCGGCCCTTCTTACCAGCCCCTGCCTCCAACCCCAGGCAGAAGGAGGTATGGTGAGCTCTACTTGGGGGCTGGGAAGGTCAGCATCGACCACATTAGGAGACCAGCTTCTTCGAGAAGAACTCATGCTTCACAAACCCTCTTTTACTGGGGGTGGGAGGGAACACTGGGTTCCTGGAGATGCCCAGCTCCCAGAGGTACAAACGTGGGGTAGAGGTCCAAAGGGTGGCAGGTAGCTTAGTGACAGGAGCGGCTGCTAAGGGAAGAAAAGCTCTGAATCTCAAAGATAGCCACTAGGACTCTGCTACTTTCTATCTTCCACCTTTCCATGCTGACTCAGAGATCCAGGGTCAAGTTGCTGTTCCACAGGGAGCCCAGCAGTCACACCACTTCTCATCTTCTGCCTAATCTCTGCAGTGACTTGGCTTTTAAGTTTCTCCTGGAGGACATTTGCTATCTCACTACTTCCCTCCCCACCCTGGACAACCGTATTATTGATTTGTTGACCCAAGTGTAAGTCTTCATTTATCCTCATTAAATTTAACCTAAATCTAAGCGATTGGGTCCTGGTTCTGTTGTCCAAGCTATTAGCTGTCCCTCACAGCCACATGTTGCCTTTGTGCAACTAATCGGGCTTAAAAAACAAAGAGGCCTGGAGCTATGTAACGTGCCATTGGACACATCCCTCCATTTTATCCACAACGATTGAACGGATCACTTTCATGTATCAAGATTTAGAATGAGGAGCTTAGGAGTTTGTAATAGAATCTTCACTTTACAGATGCAAAAACTGAGACCCAGAGAGTTTAAGTGACTTGTCCAAAATCACACAACAAGTGGCAGAGCTGGGGCCGGCACCTTAGGCCTGTTTTCCCAATAGACTTACATCAAAAACAAGGAAATAGGGTTTGTCTAGTTTGTCTAGATTTTTTTGACCCTTCCATATTGGTTCATACGATTATTCTCTTTGCTTAATGCTCCAAAGTGCTACTAAGGATCAAAGCCAAGCTCACTGGCCACTAGTTTTCACGTGACTGATGTGCTTCCTAATTCAATTCAAATGCGGATTCTCTTGTAAAATTGTCCACTGAATTTTAGCAAGCTGGCCTTTATAGGTTTCCTCTCATGAATTAGTTGTCTTCAGTGGCTGAACTCAGTTCCTTTGCCAGTCATTCAGTGATGGAAGTTCTCATGAAAGGGAATCGGGATTAGATTGCAACTAATGAGAGCAAGAACTTGGGGTTTTGGAATAAAAACATGGCCGTTGAATGCCAGGAACCTTTTTTTATAGAGAAACGGTTCAATAGCCTATGGTCAGCAGTCCCAAAACTTGATGGGAGAGCACAAGCTGTGGGGCCGGTCACTCCAACGCCTCTCCCAAAATCTTGTGGCTCACTTGGAAAGCTGAGTTAATTTAAAATTCAGGGTTAGCGAAATCTCAGTGTATTTTTTTTTTTAAACAAAAAGAATGCAATCATTAAGTATTCAATAAATGTTTTATCTTTTAAAAAGAATTCAACTCATTGGGGGTGTACTTTAATGAAATGCCCTGTCAAATATGAAGAAGCAAATGTTGTGATATTTCCCTACCACTTCCCAGTTGTTCAGGGGGGAGAGGCTCTAAGGTCCCTTCCACCCTTGATTGTCAGACCTTCTAGCTAGTGGCAGTGAGGGACAGTGTGATGCGATACACTGGGACCTGGACCGAAATCTCGTCTGTCAGTCTCCAGTTGCTTGATTTCTCTCTGGGGCTAAGTTTGTACCTGGAAATGGGGACGATAGCCCTGCCCGCCTGACCTCACAGAGTTGTTGGGAGAATCAAATGAGGGACAGAGTGCTTTAAAAAGGGGACATCTCGGCAGAAGTTCTGCAGTGTCCAGCAAGAGATGACAAATGTTGGTGTTGTTACGGTGAATCCCTGTTGATTTTGAAGGCAGAATTCTTGCCTGGTTAAGATACCAAACGGAGGGAGAAAGATAGGTTGATTGCTGGTGGAACTGAGCTCTCAAGCCCTCATTTCAGAAGCAACTCACCCAGTTATTTCTTTCTTACACACCAGACACTGGACAACACTGGAGGGTTCCAGCTTGCATTCCAACTGGGGAAGCCAACATAGTATTTTCCAGAGCTCTGACCTGTGCTGTCAGTTTTCTCAATTAAAAAAAAAAATCCATCTCCTTGATCATTAGGTTAGGGGAGGAGTTAATAGCAGCTCTAAGTACTTTAGAAATATGCTCTCATGCCCTCACAACAACCCTTTGAGGTTGGGGCTGTTATCCCCATTTTCCAGATGAGGAGACTGACGCAGTTAGTGATGTGATTTGTTCGGGGTCACTCAGGACTTCTCGACTCCAGGTCTGTGCACCGGGAACCTCCTCCCTATTTTCAATTTCATGCATTCGTTCCATTTTTTTTTCTGGGCAAGGACCTGGCCGGCTACATGTGTGTGTCCTTTCTTAAGGGTCTATTTTTTTATCTGTTAAAATGTGGCTGCTTCTTCCCTCCTCACTAGCCTGGGAAATTTCCTTTCAATAGTCTTTCTTTCTCCCTCTTGCCTAGCACAGCATCTGGCACACACACCAGGAACTTGGTGACTCAATATCCCTTTGGTATCTGCCCCATCCATGGCCCGAGGTCAGTCTGCCACCCCTCAGCACTTGCTCTTATAAAGAGGCCCATGTGTGGCCACACTAAGTAGTTCCCAAAGGTCCTTCCTTCTACTTTGTTCTTCCAGTTCCCAAATTGAATGACTGCCATTCCACGTTCTCAACATGCTAATGCATCTCTGCGCGATTCGGCACAAAACTTCTCGTCGTATCTTTCCCATTGGTGTGAACGACTTAAGAGGAAATGGGGACCGGGACACTCTCCCAGTGCATCTTGAGATGTTCTAATGATCTTACAGAAGCAGAGGAGCTCAGCTACTACTTGGCATCTCCCCGGCTCTCCAGGCTCCCCTGCTGCACAAGGAACAAGAAGGCCTGGATGGAAAGTGGAGACTCAGGCCTCTGGATGTGTAGGCGTATTTTCCAAACCCACAACTAGCAGCTGGAGACAAAGAGTTTAGGACTCTTGATTTGTTCATTTTTGAAAAGGGTAGGATCGGGATGAAGGAAGGACAAACTCTGTGGAAGCCAGTTTACGGCCAGAGTTCCTCTCACAGATGGCTTTAGAAACGATGGGATTTGAATTTTTCTCTTCCACTTATTGGATTAGCAATCTCGACCCACTACAATTTTGAGAGGCGTTGTGATACGGTGGCTAAAGAAAGACCTGGGTTCCAGACCTGCCTCTGACTCATGCTGGCTGTGGAATTCTGGGCAGATTATTTTGCCTCTCAGAGCCCTGAGCATCTATCTCGGAGACACTAAGTTGCACAACAAGGTGTTCGTCTGAATTGGTGGAGGGCGTTTCCGTGCCAAGAGTTGCCTCTATCAACAAAACTCCAGGGGCAGACCTTTGCCCTCCACCTCCCCACCCCCTCGAAAAAGGATCCCATGGCCTTACGTCTATTGGAACTGTACAATTTGGGGGCTTGGAAGGGTCCTTGGGGAGCAACTCGAGCAGCCCTCCACCTCGCTGGAGGAAAAGGTACTCTGAAGCACCAGGGCTGGGGAGAGGAAGCAGAACATGGGAGCGCTAGGGATTCCTGAGCTCAGATACTTCGCCTACAATTCCCCTGGAATCTGACAATTTGGAGGGGTGGGAGGGGGGTTGGTTTTGGTTTGGAGTTTCCTCTCTGCTCCAGCTCCCACAGAGCCTCAACACAAACACCCACCACTGCGCCTGTGTGACAAGGTCTGGATTGCCCATTTGGAAAGAGGGTTATTGGGAATGTGACATCATTCTCATCTGTGGCTAAAGTTACTCTCACCTGCTGGTGAGCACACTAGTATGCTACAACTCTCCGTTACATTTCTGTTCGGTTAGTACAGTATGTTTTATTAATAAAAATTGTGTCTGGCTTACTAGGGTTGGCTAACATAGGCATCTCCTATCTGATTTGACAACCTCTTCTGAGGAGTGAACAACATTTGGCACAAAGCCACTCTTTACCCCTTCCCAGCCTTCCTGGATGGTAATTTCCCCCTTTTTGACCAGCTCATAGATTTCTCGAGTCAGGTCTGTGAAGGCTTTCTCCACATTAATGGCGTCTCGGGCCGAGGTCTCAATGTACTTCATACCATACCCAGCAGCAACTTTCTCTGCCTCGTGTCGGGTCACCTGCCGTTGGGTGTCCAGGTCACACTTGTGACCCACCAAAACAAACACAATCTGGTAGGGCTGGACATGGACTTTGGTCTCTTCTAACCACTTGTGGACATTCTGGAAGGACCTGCGATTGGTGATGTCAAACAAGAGAAGGCCACCTACTGAGTTCCTGTAGTAGGCTCTGGTGATGGACCTAAAAAACATGAAGGAAGGAAAAAATGGCATCAAGAGCTCACAGGCCTCACTCAGCCCCAATATGGAACCAACACACACACACACACACACACACACACACACACACACACACACCACAGACTATCTGTGGGCTTCCAAGTAAGTATTAAATTGGGCAAAACCTCAAAATGTATCAAAATTCATTGATTCTCAGATTCAGCACCAGGAAGATTTCTTGAGAATTCACATAGTCCACCCCCAACTTCAAGACCGAAGTAAATATGGGAAGAACATTGGATTTCAAGTCAATGAATCTGGGTCCAAATTCTGGTTCTCCTTTCCTATGTGTGACTAGACCTCTGGCAGGGGAAAGGAAGGGAAGTTAAGTTCTATTTCCAAAATGAAGAGGTCAGCCTAGAGACCTCCAAGGTCCCTTCCAGGTTTAGATCTATGAACCAATTCATCAGCTGGCATTTATATGGTGCCTATACATGCCAGGGACTACTAGGGTGCACTGCGGTGGATAAAGCCCCACATCTGGAATCCAGAAGCCTCATCCTCTGGAGTGCAAATCCAACCTCAGACACTACTAGTTGTGTGACCCTGGGCAAGTCACTTCACCCTGTCTGCCTCAGTTTCCTCATTTGTAAAATAAGCCAGAGAAGAAAAAAGCAGATCGCTGCAGCATCTTTGCCAAGCAAACCCCAAACGGGCTCACGGAGAGTTGAACACAACTGTACAACAACAGCAACTTTGTGCCAGGCGTCAGGTTAATTAATGGGAATATGAAGATAGCCGTGAGCTAGTCCCTGCCCTCAAGGAGCTGACTGCCATCCTAATGATTAATGAACCTATGGTCTGTTCTGTCTGGCTCTAGGACACCCCAGGAACAATGGGGGGCAGTTGCAAAGAGACATGATTAAGTTGGATGTTAAGAAAACCCATTGGGAGCAATGGGTGTTGTCTCAAAGTAGCAGGGGCCACCTCAAGGGGCGGGAACCTCCCCCTCCATGGAGGTTTGCCACCAGAGGTTGGATGAGCCATCATCAGGTAGGGTAGAGGCAGGATTCCTCACGGGCCAGATGGCTTTGGAAGGGATTCCTTCCAAATCTCTAATCTTACTATCCTGATGATATATTTTCCGTGTTCTTTCTATCAGCCATATTTGCAATAGGTGGTTTTCACGGATGTTATTTTTCATTTTCTCTTAATTCTATTTTTACAATAAGTACAGATGAAATGGAGAACTTGGAAAGTTCTCTATTAAGTACATATGCCCGTAAGTACAGATGAAAGAAAGAACTTTTCTTTGTCTTATAGATTCTCCATAAAAGGCTTATCACAGAGCATCGGCACGGCCCGGAGGTGACCCTTTACTCCTCAAAGCCAGGCTGGCAAAATCTAAGTTCAGGTTGGTTCTGCCATACTGGCTTTCTACGGCCCGACTGAGCTGAGTGTGGAAATCGCCAGAAGCCTCCGCTTTGGCCACGGCAATGGATGCAAATGCAAAAACCCTGCTATAAAAGCCCTCCCCCCCTCCCCCCGCCCCAACGTGGGCCATCTCTCTGCCTTTGCTTTTGCTGGAACAGTGGCCAAGGAGGCTGAGCGTCACGACTTCCAGACTGTCCAAAAATGGGAACTTACCTCTTGGAATTCTATCCCATCCAACAAGCATTTATTAAGCACCCGATATCTGCCAAGCTCTGGGAATAAATACCAAGACAAACCTGACCTTGGAGAGCTCACATTCAACTGTGGAAAAACAACAAGGACAAGTGTGAGATCCTTGTCCGATGACCGAGGAGCCGAACAGACGAGCAGAGAAACTGAATCAGAACACTAGGGAGATTTCTGCTCTAAAGTAAACCAGAATGCAAAAAGAAACTGCCACCAAACAGAGAGAAGGCTCAGAGGAGAACTGGTGCATGTCTTTGTTATGCATTCAAAAGCAACCAGAGACATCCATTCCCAGGGCACTTATTCGGCTTGCAGAGAAGTATTTGCAAAGGGAACAGCCTCAAGAGAACTGCAGCTTATGCATCAATGCCCTCTGGTGCACCAGCTAGAAATGCCCACTCATTAAGGTGCAGAAATTTGATGACAAGTTCTCTATTATCTTCTGAGTTAAATCAAGACAAAGGTGGGCCCATGGAAGTGTGGGAAACAATATGGAAGTAGGAAACAAAAGAGGACAAAGGTTCATGGACTACAGAAAAAGTCCTCTGACTATAAGACACGAGTAGTTTCTTTTGTTGTTGTTGTTGTTGTTTTGTTTTTTGAAGCATTTGGGGTTGAGTGACTTGCCCTCACACAGCTAGGAAGTGTTAAATGTCTGAATTTGAACTCGAGTCCTCCCGAATTCAGGGCAAGCACTCCATCCACTGTGCCATCTAGCCTTTTTGTTTGTTTTTGTTCCCGAGCAGTTTCTTTAAGAAAAGAGATTCGAGGTGTTAAGCATGGGGAACATATATGGCCACATCACAAAAATGGAAAATAATTACATCTTGCCTGAAAACTGGTGGTGGCTGATATGGGAATCATTTCCAAATCTGAGAAAGTATATCCCAAGCCTGATGGAGTATATAGTAAGTCCAGTGACTTGTTGGAACAAAGATTAAAAATTAGAAAGAAATTAAAATGTGAGGATTTTGTTGTTGTTCTGTCGTTTTTCAGTCACGTCCGACTTTTTGTCACCCCATCTGGGGTGTTCTTGGCAAAGATACTGGAGTGGTTTGCCATTTCCTTCTCCGGCTCATCTGACAGATAAGGAAACTGAGGCAAACAGGGGGAAGTGACTTGCCCAGGGTCTCACAGTGCGTGTCTGAGGCTGGATGCGAACTCAGGAAGAGGCAGCTTCCTGACTCCAGGCCCAGCAACCCACCCCCTGTGTAACTGGCCCAAAATGTGGTATGCCTTGCTTAAATAACAGAGCTGGACAAGATCTCAGATGGTATCTAATACAAACTACTCCATTTATGCTTTACAGTCTGTCAGAACAAGAAGTAACCTGTCATCTGAAGCCTCTTTCTTTCTTTTGGTCTATTTTCCCTTCTAAAGAGGCGCTTCGATCTACCACCTCATTTTACATTTTACTCATTTTTCATCCAGGGAGAGAAAGGCCTGAGGGACAAAGGTCACTGAGCACATGACTGTGGGATATACGTTTACTGTCCGTTAACTTTTTGTAACTGTTATTTGGTTTCCTATTATTATAGTAAAACCTCCCTTTCATCTAGCATGGCTAGAATGCCTGGAAATATAGTTACCAGCTTTCTGGTCTGTGGGGGTGGGGGATCTGAACAGCTTGTCATTTATATAACTTAAGTCTCTAAATAGCAACATGTACATCTCTTGGTCACTGTCCAAGGTTAAGTGAGGCCTCCGGTCCAAGAAATTGGTTTTTTTTTTAAATACTCTGAAAGATGATCATTATATAAAGCAGCAACCGTTAAAAATCTTCGCTACTTGTTAAAATGTAAGAGAGAAGAGAAGTTGAACATATTCAGAAGCAACTGAAAACACAAACCCAAGGACATGCACTAGGAGGACTCTCTTTTTGACAAAAACTTCTGAAAAAAAATGGAAGGAGTTTGGCAGGAATTAGGCCAGCATCTTACACCACACTTCACAAATGGGTTTCAAACAGATGCTCAACCTAAATAGAAAAGGTCACATCATTAAAAAAAGTAAAGAATGGAAGTCTTTCACAACTTGGCTAGGCAGAGACTCCTTAGGAGGAAAATTGCAATAAATATCACTGATAAAAACCCGATATTTATGACAGGTCCAGAATTGTTACAAATATACACTGGTATTTCTCTCTCTCCCTCATTACTTTTAGTTTAAACAAAAGCTACATTCCTTCATTAGTCAAAATGCAGATTATTAATGACCATGTGAAAATATGCTCGAAATCACTAATAATAACAATGTCACTTAAAGCAACTTCTTTCATCTCATAGTCTTAAATTCTACTTCCGACTTGTGTGGGAGATTTGGGAAGGGTGGAAAAAAGAGAAAGAATTGATCTGGGTAGCGAACAGTTGGCTACGAAGGTGGTGTCATCACGGGATTTGAATTTCTTGACCACAGCTAAAGATATCAGGATGACAGACTCCTAGCTACAGATGGAGTTAATCTAAAGGACAATGAGTAAAATGTGCTGGCTGGGTAGCTTACAAATCTTACCAGAAGGTTTTAAAGCATGAGGAAAAAAACGACCTATCCTCTCAAGCTTAAAGCGTAGCTTATACATGGGTAGTCATACAAAATACATTAGTCATGGTGTAAAAGAAAATCTAGACCACCACTCCCACCCCCCACCCCACCCCCCCACCCCCCCACCCCCGCCAAGAAAAATAAAGTTAAAACACCATCAGTTCTTTCTCTGGGGATGGGTAGCATCTTTCACCCTATGTCCTTCAAAATTGTCTCAGATGGCTGTATTGCTGAGAATGGTACAGCACCGTATACCGAGAAGCTATGGACATATGAAGAAATCCAGAAGCCAGGAGGGAGAGATGGAGAACATCTGGGCCAAGATCAATATGCAGCCATTCAATCAGCCTTAACTGAAGACTTCTCACCAAGATGGCTTCTCACCACGACTACCCGGATCTCTCCTCCTACATACTGCAGCAAAATCCGGAATTTTCACCTGACTGAATGATGAGCAAGGAATGCAATGAGAAATGGGGCCTTTTCACCCCAGAATCACATCCAAATGTCACCTAGAAGCCCATAAGCAATAGGAAAGGGAGCTGCCAGCAAAGTCCGTTCCAGCAGGTTCCCTCTGCTCTTTTTGATTTTTAGCTAAGGACTGGGAGGAGAGAGGGTTAGCAACACTGGTGCAAAAAAGGGAGGGGAGGTTATTGAAACATTTTTTTGAATATGCAAAAGAAAATAAAGGAATTTAGTTCAGAAAGCAGCACGGACAAGCAGAACAGTTTTGAAAATCATGTGTGGCATGATATGCTTTTAAAAAAAAAAGTGGTACGAAATGGAGATTCTTGGCTTCATATATAATCTTTTTTGTGCTTTGCTATATATAGGGAAATATTCTCTTTTTTGGTATTGAAGGTTAGATAAAAATAAATGAATACCAAAAAAATCAATGGAAAGATAAGTGATTTTTGTCGTAAGTATATACTTCACACCACCTATACAGAAATTGAAAACAGACGCATTTGGGAAGCAAGACAGAACCTAGGACAGAGTAGTGCTGGGACACTTCAATTACCCAGGCACCTGCTGGGTCTCTGTCTGGCTCACGGAGAGAGCTCTCCGTGTCTCTTTCTCTCTGTGTGTCTCTCTGTGTCTCTTTCTCTCTCTGTCTCTCTCAAATGGAGCTAGTAAGTTCTTGACTTCCCTTAGTGAGAATTTCATCCTTCAAGTCAGTAAAAAGAGCAGATGATTCTCACTAACATGGTTGCTAGAGTAGAAGTACAAGAACATTGGGGGAGGCAAGCACTTCCTCCTAGAATCTTTGAGAGAGAGGGCTGGGGGAGGACAGATGGAGGCAACAGAGAGAAATCAAAAGTGCTCAATCCTTAACTCTGCTTGTTTTCTCCCCCAAAGAGAAATGATGGGACAGAAATGTCTCCCAGGAGTTGATCCCCAAGAGAATCTGCCCTTGGTGCCTTCCAACCCTTCATCCCAATGTCAGTGATGTCTGAAGGATCCTGGAGAGCAAGAAAGCCATTACGGCCCTGGAGAAAAACAAATGCCTCATCTACCTAGAAAAGGGGAGAGAAAAGCCTGCCAATCATAGGCCAATGAGCTTGATTTCAGTTCCTGGAAAAGCAGACCATTAAAGAGAAGGTTAGTGGCCACTAAGCAAAGGAAACAAGTGCTAACAAAGCTATCAGGGCACAAGGCTGGGACATACCCGAATGGTCTTATTTCATTTCTTTACTTGATGAGGGAGAGATCGTTTACTTAGATTTTAGCCAAGCCTTTGATAAAGTCTCTCATATGACTCTTGTGGAAAAGGGAGAAGAGACAGAAGTGAGTAATAATAGTTAGGTAGATTGGTTAAATGGTAGAACTCAAAACGTTCTTGTGAATGGTTTAAGGTCATCTCCCGCGGAGAGCCCCAGAGATCAGGGTTGGGCCTAGGGTTGTAGCACACTTTTATCAGGATGGGGATAAAAGCACAAATGATGGATTCATCAGATCTGCTGGTGACACAAAGAAAGGAGAGTCCTCAAACTTTTTAAATAGGAATCAGTTCACTGTCCCTCAGACTGTCGGAGGGCCGGACTAGAGTAAAAACAAAAACTTTGTTTTGTGGGCCTTTAAATCAAGAAACTTCATAGCCCTGGGGGAGGGGGATAAACGTCCTCAGCTGCCGCATCTGGCCCACGGGCCGTAGTTTGAGGACCCCTGGCATAGAACTCTTTCCATGTAATCATGATAGAGGATGGGAAGGGGAATCTTCCTAACATTTAGAGATGGGGGAGGGGAGCTTTTTAACATTCAGAGCTCTCCAATGTCCAGGAGATTTGGTGGCTCCACATCCAACACTAGAAGGGTGAGCCTCAAGCAGGGGTCCAATGAACAGTTCTTGTTGAGGTACGTGTCAGCTGGAGAGGTTCCCTCCAAATCTACAATTCTGTGAGTCTCTAGAATATCGACATAATGATGATTGTCTAATAAGAAATGATGACTACGGGGAATTCAGATCAACACAAGGAGTAAGCAGAACCAGGGACAACAATGTAAATAAAAAGAAACCAAAAGGAAGCCAGTGTGGTTGCACTGGACAATCTTGCTCCTGGAGACCAGATAATAAAGCACGCCTCCATTCTCTTGGCAAAGTCGTGCATTCACTGTCAAGATGCAGATAGTTCATTGGTTGGTTTTCATAACAATAAAGAAGGATTTTATGGGGATGCAGGAGGAGGGGCTACATGTGGCATGACTGATCCCAGAACAAAAGACACTGATAGAAAATGGGAGAGGTGCCACAAGACTGGAAAATGGCAAATATTTACCCAAAGAGCAGAAAGCAAAGTGTGTAAACTTAAGCTGGCTTCCTGGCAAAATTCCAGAGCATATTATTGAAGGGATCATTAAGGAGCATCTTTTTAAGGAACTAATAGTCACAAAGAGCCACCTTCATCAAAAAATCCTGCCAGAATAATTTGGTTTCCCTTCTTTTGGACTAGTGAGCAGGAAAACACCATAGACACAGCAGAGTTGACATTTTGGTGGTACCTTTGCTAACGTCACCGATGGCTAGCATCCTGGACGTGATGAAGACGTGGCCTGAGCCACAGTCCGGGAGATTTGCAACTGGCCAGACTGAGAGAGGAGTTGTTAATGGTTCGGTGTCAGCTTGGCAGCAGCACAAGGCATAAATAGCATGCATATCGAACCTGCAAAGGGACAATGCTGAGAGGGAGACGATGTTGTCATCAGAGAATGATAGGGGCAAACGATTCCGGACAGGTTAGAATTTTAAGCCAAATGTAATAATAAAAAAAAAATTAATAGAAAAATATCAAATCTGATTTTCAAAAAATCATCACCAGTAAAATATGGGGAATGTATACTTAGCAATTTTCGACAAAAGGTTTTGAGTTGTAGAGGTCTGGAGGTTCCACATGAGTCAGCACAGGAGTATCACGACCCAGAAGGCCAATGGGATCCGAGGTGCCCGTTCAGACTAAGGTAATGGGTTAAATAACCATCTGAAGCTCCTCATACAGGAAGGTGGCCTTAGTCTATTGGTCAATATCTTGGAACAGGCCAAGCAGAAGAGGAAAAGGAAGTTTAAACCAAGCAGACTCTGTCTATGATGAATTAAGCTCTATGTTGAAAACTCCTCTATGTATCTGGCCAATAGTTACCATTTGTGGCAAGTTATTTATATATTTCCTCAATGATGCAGACCGTTGATGGTGGTTCTCAGAGTGCAGTTTGGGGACCTCTTGGGCCTGGGCGACTGGGCTTTGGCCAGAACTATTTTCATGACAGTACCGACATTTCAATTCCAAATACGGTAAATAGCGATAGATCTAGCCCCATAATCAAAAACTATCAGAGGCGCCCTCGATGATTTTTGTGTTAAGAAGTCTTGAGACCAAAAGAGTTTGAGAAGCGCGTTCCCAGAACGACATATTAAGAAAGGTCTCCAACAGCTTTCCACATAGTCTTTGACTTGTGCAGGAAAGTGTGTGAGAGACCCTTACTCAGAGAATTGTCGTCACAGATCCCAAATCCAGAGACACTAAGACAATTCTGACGTATTGAGGATATGGTGATGTGTACAATTTCTTTCCCTTTTAACTGATCTCCTAACTTACATCCCCTTCTGTAGTAAAGTGGCTTTAATTTTCAACTAAGTTTGTGAATCCTGATTTTCTTGTGTTACTATAGGGTCCCTCCTGCCTTCTTAGAGGTGGCATGAACAGAATAATAATAATGATGATGACGATAACAATAAAAATAACGTTTATGTAGGGCCTATTTTGTGTCGAGTACTGTGCTAAATGCTTTACAATCCTTATTTCATTGGATCCTTACAATAACATTTGGAGGCAAGGAACCCAGCAAAGTAACCCATTCCCTTTTTGGAGAACTCTTGTTGGGGGGCAGTTTTTTCCTGACTTCAAGCCTCATTCTGTCTCTTTGCACCTCCCTCCGCACTTCTCTGGGTAATCCCCTGTGGGGCTCTGAGAACTCTGCCACCTGAGAGTTCTTCAAAGACTTGAAAGCAGCTATCTCATCTCCCAGAGACCTTTTGACAGATTGGTGGTGAGAGTGAAATAGGATATTTTCACTTTTTTGTTGTTGTTTGTTTGCTTGTCTTTTTCTTTCTCATTTTTTTCTTTGTAATCTGATTTTTCTTGTGCAGCATAATAAATGTGGAAATACGTTTAGAAGACTTGCATTTTAACCTATATTGGATTACTTGCTGTCGAGGGGAGGAAAGGAGGGAAAGAAGAGAGAAACTTTTGGAACACAGGTTTTGAAGGGGTTGAAAACTATCTCTGCATGTTTTTTGAAAATAAAAAGCTATTGTTACAAATTTAACAGAATTAAAAAATAAAAATGCCTCACAAAATTTGAAAATAAAAAGCTGTTGTTAAAAATCGAACACATTTAAAAAAAAGAAAACAATTTTGATTGACATCACTGAATATGGTCCATTTTCTCCCCATTCTGGTGTTGGTCATCCCAGTATTACCTGATTAATGACTTTTGTCTTGATATGCTTCCTTCCCGATAATAATACGGTTGCCTACAGTGGATTTAAAGCTTATCCAAGTTGATAAGTAGCTTATTTCCATAATCACTTCAAGCCACCCCTTTAAAGCCTAGTTACCATTCCTATATATCTGAAGCAAATGGTCTTTTGAAAGCTGTATTCCATTAATCTTCAATCTACATAAATTACAATTCAATTCTACTGAGAAGAAAAATGTAAAGCCCTCAGTTGATGATTTTACTCTTGAACTTGACCCCCTTCCATGAGCCACCTTAGGTACACTACTTAGCTAGTGTGTGAACTTTTAGCCTGTCTAAATGATAGAAACTTACACCTTTTGACCATAACTAGCATTTCTAGAACATTTTAAAGTTTGCAAAGCTCTTTGTCCACATCTTCTTACTTAAATGCCAACTCTGTGCAATGTTTTGCAAACCTGAATGTGCTGAAATTGGGGGGGGGATTCCTAGGCTGAATGTTGCAGAGTCTACACACACACACACACACACACACACACACACACACACACATATCCCCCCTAAGAGAGGGTAGAGGTCCTGGGGACCCCACAGCAAGATTCAGATTTCACAGAACACAGAAGACTTGAGCTGAATCTTAGAGAATGGTTGCCTAAGACTTGGATCAATGCAGGGGAGTAATAAGAAAGGCATTGCCGCATTGTGGGGCAGTGACAAGATTTGGGTTTGGGCTCAGGTTCAAATCAGAGCTTTGCCACCTGTGTGACTTTAGGCAAGCTCTTTTCCTTCCCTGATTTTCATTGCTTCCTTGGATGGACTACATTGAGGATCCTGACCTCAAGGCAAGCCTTCCCTCTGTAGGTGAGAACCTTCGGGGCTTTCCTTGGCCGATACCATTGCCTCCAAAATTTCTATTGGCTTTGTGCCAAGGAATGTTCACTCACTGAGGTACTAGTTTGTAGCCCAGGCAGAACAGAAGCTTCTGGAAGGGAGGGAGGGACAGGTTTGGTTCTAACTTGCTAAACCCTGTACCTAGTCGGTGGCATTGAAAGGGGCCTAATAAAGGCTCGGGAACCTAGCCTTGATTCCAAGTTGTCTCTGACTGTTTTTGTGACCTGGGGGCCTCTCTGGGTCCCAGCACACCCCTGTGTAAAATGGGAGGGTGGGCTGCAGTGCTTTCCAGCTCTAAAAGGGCCAAAGAATTGAAGGTTAATCTTTGTGGTTGTTTTGCTACTCGTCCCCCAGAAGGGGTGACTGTTAAGGAGGGACGGGGAGCTCTCAAGCAGTCCTTGGTCCTATCTTTGGAGTATGAGTGAAAATTCTGTGTCCTGCTAAACAGTTGACAACTTGACACTCAAAATAAAGGGTTGTGAACGGTGAATCTCTGTTTTATATTTCTCATGCCTACACACACAGCAAACTCAAGAATCTAAGTGAGATTGGGGATCTCTGACCCAGAGAATGGGAGGTAAAGGAAAACCACGTGGTGGTGGGCATGTGGCCTGGCAGTTCTGGCCAAGGAGCTGGGCACTGTTGGGCATAAGCTTCCTTGCCAGCCTGAGCCTTACCTACTTTCCATAGGCTCCTCTAACTTGGTTTCAAAAGGACTTTGGGCCTAATTAATACTTACCCTTATTGAACCTTATTATTTAAAGGGGCTCCAACTGACATTAACATTTGTAAAAATCTGCACCTGAGATTATGCCCCTGTGGGGAAGTCCCGATCCAGAAGCCCCTCCACCACCATCTGTTCACATCCTTAAGTTTTAGTCTTTGAAGGTGGCCCGACTTTTCCAGGGTCACAAAGCCAGACGGACCTTGAACTCCAAGGCCAACCCCCCAGCCATTATGTGATGCTGCCTTTTCAAAGGTGGAAGGGACCTCAGTGGTCCAAACCCCCATTTTGCACTAAGGAAACTGTCCAAGGTCACACGGGCAGGGGCGGGGGCTGCCGTTGCAATTCCCTGATGTTTGCCCTGCTCTGGGCTTCACCTATGGAAGGCCTATTCCTGGTCTCCCGGGCCACTGACTGTTCTCTACCCAAAGAAAATAGCTCCCCCCACCCCGGTCCTTCCCCTTCCTCCACCACAGGCCTGTGCGTCCCGGGAGCAGACAGCAGAGGCCCGGGAGAGCGGGCTCCCTTCTCGCTCCCCCTTCTGGCTCCATCAGGATGGGGCTTGAGCATCCTGGGGCCCACACAAGGTCTTTGGGCGTTGGAGCAATCTGGCCCTTTCTCAAGCTCTTCTGTGGGGCCTAGTGGGGGTGGGGTGGGGTCCGAGGCTATCTGCAGGTGCTGATCTATCTAATCCCTCCCTTCCAGGAGCTTTGTTCCAGCAGCCAACGTGGGGGTAGGTTATTCTGTGGAGCCAATGAGGTGCATCAGGGCAGTGTGAGGCAAGGCCAGATGTCTAGGCAGATGTTCTGCTCTTTCCTAGGCATACTTGCCCCTTGAAGAAAAGCTTGGCGAGAGGAGGGAGGTGTGTGTGTGTGTGGGGGGGAGGGATCATGGAGGCTCCGGGGCCTTTGGAGCAGCCTCAGCCGGATTTCCCTGCACGGGCAGCACCATTCCGGCTAGGAAAGGGGAGGCTTCCGGCAGGTGGCAGCCCTCTGCTGTCCCCAAGGCTTTTTGGCAGGGGGGGAGGGGGGGAGCCACCATCAGCACAGCTGCTGCTGCTGGGGGGCGGGGAGACACCTCGCTATTGCCGGAGGCTGGGCCAAGGTCCCTTCCCCTCCGACTGGCCCTTGGCTTAGGCCTGAGAATGGCAGACCCGCCGATGGCCCCAGCGGGCCCCGCAGCAGCAGGCAGGCCCCAGGGCTGTATGTGGAGCACCTGCTTCCCTCCCTCCCCGCCTCTGGGGACGGGAGCACGATGCGTCCATACATGTACACGCGGACGCAGGAGCACACGCGAGCCTGCACGAGGAGGGCCCGGGCACACACGCGTGCACAGATACGGGAGAACCCGCCCGGGACATGGCCTCCCTGCCCCACGGGCTCATTCCAGAAAGCTGCCCAGCTGGCCTCCTCCTCCTCCTCCTCCTCCTCCCCGCCCCCACAAGCCTCTGCAGCATCCGCCAGGCGGGATGCTGATGCTGATGGCCGCCGACACTACGCTGATGCTGATGCCGAGACAAAGCTCCCCGGCAGCCCTGGGCCGCCCGGGGCCCAACAACCACTACTGTGGAGACGAGGCAGAGGAGATAATGAAGCCTCCCCTCCCCCCGCCCCCTCCCCCGCCGCCCCGGGTGGCCCGGCTCCTGGAGGTGCCCACCTTCTCCGGCTCCCAGCTTTTCGGCCGACCCAAAGGCTCGGGGGTGGGGGCTGGGAACCCCAGGGCGCAGCCCCTCCCCGGCAGCGCCCCCACCCTCCCCCCCCACCCCGACAGCGCTCCGCCCCCCTGCTCGCCCCGCCCTCGACCTACGGTCCGCCTGCCCCACCTGAACCTCTCCTGGCCCGCGGTGTCCCAGATCTGGAGCTTGATTCGCTTCCCGGGCTCGATTTCCACCAGCCGGGAGAAGAAATCCACCCCCACGGTGGGGTCGGAGACCTGGGCGAAGCGGCCCTCGGTGAAGCGGCGGATGAGGCAGGACTTGCCCACCGTGGAGTCCCCGATCACGATGAGCCGAAACTGGTAGAGCCAGATGGCCTCCATGCTGGCCGCGCTCAGCCGTCGGCCTCCGAGCCGGAGCAGCGCCAGCGTGGCGGGCCTGGCCGCGGGACCGGGCTGCGGCTCGGGAGGCTGCGGGCGCCCCCGCGCGCGGGGGCTGCGCGGCGGCGGCGGGGGGGGGCGGGGCTAAGCCGGTGGCCGGGCGGCTCGGCCTCCCTCGGCCCGGGGGCAGGGGCCCGCCCCGCGAGGGCCCCGGGGCTCAGGGAGGGGCGCCGCGGACGGGGCGGCCTCGGCAGCGGCGGCGGCTCGAGTCACGGGCCTTCGAGCCGGCCCCTCGCCGCCTCACCTGCGGGCATCGTGCGCGGGGGAGGGGGGGGGCGGGGGCGGGGGCCGAGGCCGGCCAGCCCGAGGCCGCTGCCGGGGCGGGCGTCGCGCTCCGCGAGCCTTTCGACGGGGCCCCCGAGCGGGAGGGGGCGGCGGGATCACTGTTCCCCCGGAGCCTGGACAGGAGCGGGCGGCGGCAGGATGGAGGCGGCGGCGGCGCGAGCAAGAGGACAGGGCTGGAGAGAGCGGACCGGACAGGGGCCCAGAGGGTTCTGGGAGCGCAGCGTCGCTCCGGGGGGTCGGGAAGAGGCTGCCGCTACCTCAGTACCAAACATTCTGACTCATCATTGGCATCAGCCGCTACTGTAATCTCCTGCGTAGAGGGAGCGCTGCAAGCCAGGCGGCTACTTACCGCATTCTCTAGAAGAACCGCTCCCCAGGAAAATGAAACAAAGGCCTTCCTTCTTGCCTCATCCATCTCCAGGCCCGAGGCCGAGAGCGCGTTCTGCTGCCCAGAGCGTGGGAGGCAGAGGGTTGAGCACTTTCAAACCCTGGCCCTGCCACTTGTGCCCATCTGACTGGGGGGGGGGCACTCAGCTTCTCCCAGATGGACAACAAAATGAGATGACATGATCTCAGTCTTCTGGCCCAGACGTTTAGGAGCTGTGTGTCCTTGGACAAGTCACTTCCCCCCCCCCCAGCCTCAATACTCTCATCTTGGAAAAAGGAGAATGGTGCCAATTAGCTCACACTGATATGGCGCCTTTAGCCAGTGCTTTGGTCACAGCCAGGCTGTTGATCTGTACTTGAGCACTTTCAGTCTGCTTCTGTGCATTTTTTAAATTAAAATAATTTTTAAATGCACTCCTGTTGCTTTCTTGGTCAGCCAATAGCTACTCACTCACACCAAGGCAATCAGAACCATTCCTTATAACGAAAAGAAGCCAAAGAAAAAACAAAAGAAAAGAAAAGAAGCCAAGGAAGGCACAAGGAAACCTAACCTGGTTTCTCCTGCAGCTCTTTCTGCTCAAGGCCGTGGGCCACCTGCCTGTGCGGAAAGGGCCTGCAGTCTCACAGTTCTCTGAAAGCCAGGCTGCTCAGTGTGTGGCTCACAGCTCTCAGGTCTTTCAAGGCTGCTTCACTTTCCAATGGTCCCAAAGTCTTAGTGGAGCTCGGGACGGCCCTAAGATCTGGGCCGTCTTGTACGAGTCGGTCCCCAGATTTGGCTCACGTTGTTCTGCATCGGTTCGGACAAGTTCCAGATTTCTCAGTATTCGTCCCTGTCATTTTATTGCATTTCTGTGACATAGATTGTGCTGCCATTCTTTAAGTGAAGGACCCTCCCCTTAAAGCCAGAAGAGCTCCTGTAACTATAGCAAAACAGCATTTACAGCCATTCTTTAGGCCCTGGCTTTCTTGTCATTTCCCCCTCCCCTGCAACCTATAACCACATGGTAAACTAGGAATCCAGACACTCAGTCATGCCCTGGCCACACCGCTGCAAGTGCTGGGTCACTCCTACTTTCCGCCTCTGCAGAGAGGGAACAGGCCTCCCCGAGCTCAGGGCTCTGCCCTGCTAGCGATGGGGTTTGTGGCACTGAGGGGACCTTGCTCTTATTCGGGAGGCCCTTGTTCAGAGTTCTCACAGCTGTCTAAACAAGCCATCAGGGAAGAGAGAAGAAGAAAGATGGGAGAAAGAAAGAGGTAGTGGGGGGGTGAAGGGAGAAATAAAGGGAAAGACAGAGGGAGGGAGGGTAGGAGAAAGAGAGGCAGGAGGGAGGGAAAGAGAGAGAAGGAGGAAGGGAGAAAGGGAAAGGGGAGAGAGAGAGGGAGAGAGGAGAAAGGATGGAAAATAGAGAGGAAGGGAGAAAAAAAGAAAGGGAAGGAGATGGAGGGAGCGAAAGAGGAAAACAGAGGAAGAAAGGGAGAAAGGGAAAGGGGGAGAGGGAGGAGACAGATAAAAGAAGAGGAGAGGAAGATGAGGGTAAGGGAGGATGTGAAAAGATTGCATCCACTTCAAAGGAGTAGGATAAAATGCAAGTCATCTAAAAATAGGACTTCCCTCGGGTTCCAAAGCTGTCGTCATCTAGGGGAGGAAATTGAGGTCCAGAGAATGCATTTGCCCAAGTTTATACAGGGGGTGGACTACCAAAGGTAGAATTTGAACCTAGGTCCTTCGGCTCTCTTTCCATTACATCCTATTTATTCTAACCCCACATCCAGCCATGTCACCCCTTGCTCAGTAAACTCCAGTGGCTCCCTATTCCTCTAAGATCAAAACCAAAATGTTCTGCTTGGCGTTCAAAGCCTTTCACCAATCACCTAGCCCCCTCTTCCTTTTCCAGAAATGTTAAGGCTGCTCCCCTCCCAGACCGATTCTTTGATAAAGGCAAACTGGGCCATCTTTTGCCTCAGTTCTTATGCAGCCTTTAGCTATCGAATGGGTGTTGCCTTGGACAAACTGAGACCCCAGAAAGACCTTGCCTTAAACAGGCTAGTTCTCCCACTACACCTCGGGCCAAGTCTAGTCGTCCTGACCTACGTCTTGCCACTGAGTCCGATGACTCTGGAGCTGCGACGTAGGCTGATGACTTTGCACAGCTCTGCCTCGCTGAAATCCAATTCACTTGCAAGTCAAGGCATCGCCCTCCTGATGTCATTGGTCCTCTTGTAGAACAGAGGACGAACAACAACCTCACACCTCACTCCTGGACAGGTTCTTCAATCCAGTGACACTGGCCTCCTGGCTATTCCGTGAACAAGACGCTCTCCCTCTTGGACGTTTTCTCTGGTCATCCTCCATACCCGTAATACTCTCCCCACTCTGCTCCAACCACTGACCTCCCGGCTTCCTTTTGGTCTCCACTTTGAGGAAAAGCGGAGAAAGCCTGCACTGGGCTTCTGAAGGAGAGGGGTAATACTAAGCTCACGCCAGGCGGCTGGCCTTCTTCGTATTAAACACAAGTTCTGCAAGAATCCACAGATATCGAATGGCAAGTAATCCCATTTATCCAAACAGGTAGCCATTAGAAATTGGAGAAGTGAGACTGATGAAAAGCTCTTTAGACATGAAGGAGATGAGCTCTCACTTCAAACCTAGAGTGCGGCAAGATCTCATATGTGTTTTGTGTTGTGTGTGTGTGTGTGTGTGTGTATGTGTGTAACATGCATATAAAACAAATATACATCATCTACAGTATGCCACATCCACACTCTCACCTCAGAAAAGAAGGCGTCTGGGGGGGGGTAGCTGTTCACTCAGTTTGGGGTATTTTCTTTTCCAGTGTCATAGTCATTTTGTGCATTTTTTTGGCCAGGCACAAGCCTTTGAAAGAAACAAAACCTATAGCAGCGCCAAGGCCAGTGTAGGAAAATGAGCCAACAGCCGGCCGGAAAGACTCCCCCACAGAACACCTAGCTTTTGGAGCTCTGTTGGGAAGGACATCAACAGCAGAGGGCTCCCCGATTTGCAACTAGGCCCAAAGGGTCACCGATCCCTTTGACCCAGCAATATCACTGCTGGGTCTGTATTGCCAAGAGATAAACAGAGGGACCTATCTGTATAAACACATTTTTTGGGTTGGCGGCTAAGAATTGGAAATTGAAGGGCTGCCCATCAATTGGGGAATGGCTAAACAAGTTGTGGTGTATGATTGCTATGATGCAATGTCACCGTGCTATAAGAAATGATGACCAAGCAGATTTCAGAAAACCTTGGAAAGACTTGGACAAATTGATTCAAAGTGAAATGAGCACAACCAGGAAAACAATGTGCACAGTATCAACAACATCAGGTGATGATGAACTAGCAATAACTCAGCTCTTCTCTGCAACACAATGATCCAATTCAAGGATAAAGGACTCATGAAGGAAAAGGCTATCTAAATCCAGATAAGGACTGGATGGACTCCAAATACAGATCAAAGCATACTTTTGTCACTTACTTTATTTTTTACGTTTTTTTTCCTTTTGATCTATTTCTTCTTTTTTCCTTTTCTCCCAAAATAATTTATTTTAAATAATAGCTTTTTATTTTTGAAATGAATACAAAGGTAGTTTTCAACATTCACCCTCGTAAAACCTTGTTTTCCAATTTGTTTCCCTCTGCTAATGAGCAAATAATCCAATATATATTGAACCTTTGCAGTTCTTCCATACGTATTTTCACATTTATCATGCCGCACAAGAAAAATCAGATCCAAAAGGGAAAAAATGAAAAAGAAAAACAAGCAAACAATGAAAAGGTAAAAATACTATGTTGTGATTCACATTCAGTCCCGACAAATCTCTTTCTGGGTGCAGATGGCTCTCTCCATCATAAGTCTATTGGAATTGGCCTGAATCACCTCATTGTTGAAAAGAGCCACGTCCATCAGAGTTTGATCTATTTCTTTTTTTTTTTTTTTTTTTTTACAATTGTAACTAATATGTTTTACACGATTACACATTAGAAACAACATCAAACTACCTACCATTTTTGGAAGAGGGAAGGGAACGAAGAGAGAGGGGAGGGAGAGAGAAAAATTTGGAACTCAAAATCTTGTGAAAATCAATGCAAAAATTCTCTTAACATGTAATTGGGGAAAAAATAAAATCCTACAACCCTTCCCCCCAAAATAAAGCAAAAATACAACTACGAAAAAAGACATGATAAACAGATTGATTTCAGAAAAACTTGGAAAGACTTACACAAACGGATACAAACTGGAGTGAACATTACCCGGAGAACATTATATACAGTAACAATATTGTCCCATGAAAAACTGTGAAAATGACCCAGCTATTGTCAGCAATACAATGATCCAAAATAATTACAAAGGACTAATGGTGAAGCAGACTATCTGTCTCCAGAAAGAGAGTGGATCCTGTTTGAATACAGACTGATGCATGTTATTTTACACTTTCTCTCATTCTTTTTTATTCACGACTTCTTGTACAAAATGACTAATATATAAATGTTTTACATGATTGCACATGCATAATCTATATCTGATTGCTTATCATCTTGAAGGGGGATCAAGGGGGTAGAGAATTTGAAACTCAAAACTGAAAAAAAAATCATCAAATGTTAACATATAATTGGAGAAAGGGGTGTGTGTGTGGAGAAAGGGAGAGAGAGTGAGTAGAGGTCTCAGTGCTTCCAATTTTTTCTGACATCTATCTATGTTAAAAGAGTAGAGGGCTCCCACAAGAAAGCCCCAAGCGGCCCAAGTGATTAGAAACCCCCAGCTGCTTAGACTGGCACACCACAGGCAGGTCTCTGAGTCCCTCTCTTTAATTTTCATAGAAGGCTCCAAAGATTCAGGAAGTAGAGGGCTGCTGACCTGGGTCAATGAACCCACCCCAAAGCACAGGAAGGGGCAGAGTCTGGTCCTGGTACAAAGCCACAATTCAGGAAAGTTGGAAAGATAAGATAATCAAAGACACAAATCAATATAAAGAATTGTTGTACAAGTCTCTCCAGGGCTCTCTGAAATCCTCCTGCTGGTCGTTTCTAACTGAACAATGATATTCCATAACATTCATATACCACAATTTATTCAGCCATTCTCCAACTGATGGGCATCCACTCAGTTTCCAGTTTCTGCCCACTACAAAGAGGGCTGCCACAAACAGTTTTGTCCATGTGGGTCCCTTTCCCTTCTTTAAGATCTCTTTGGGATAGAAGCCCAGTAGAAACACTGCTGGATCAAAGGGTATGGATAGCCCTTTGGGCATAGTTCCAAATTGCTCTCCAGAATGGTTGGATAAATTCACAACTCTACCAACAATATATCAGTGTCCCAGTTTTCCCACGTCCCCTCCAACATTCATCAGTATCTTTTCCTATCATCTCTTAGCCAATCTGACAGGTGTGTAGTGGTATCTCAGAGGATACAACAAAATACTTTCCAGATGTAAAGGAAGACAAATCAGTGGAAAAATTTTGATTGCTCATGTTTGGTCCTTGCTGACACAATAAATGTGAGGGCTTTACCTAAATGAATTTTCTGATCTAGTGTCATACTCATCAAACTGTTATAGAGCTAGACAAAAAAAAATAACAGATCTAAAACAGCAAAAGACCAAGAATCTCAAGGGAAATGAAAAAGGTCAAGTAGTACCAGGTGTCAGATAATAGTAGGAAGCACTGATTCCCCAAAGTCTTTGGTAAGGGAGGAAAGAAATTGAAAAGTTAGCTGATGGAACACATGAGATGAGAGAGATTTAAAGCAATGAGACATGACAGAAACCTGGGGAAAAGTGGCAAGTACCCTGGCAGAAATGATGTAATGACCAACTTACCTGTTTCTGTCCAAGGTGCTATGCTTCTCTTAGTCTCCCTTAACTCTCTGTAACGTCAAATATTTTTTTGGGGGAGGGGGCAAATACGTGCATTTTTATTATGAACTTGACAGTCACCAACAAGCATGAACATTTTCCAGTGTTATTGAATTTTTAAACCCTTTAGCGGCCTGGACCTTCCCTACAATTCATTCTCATTCTTAATTCACTATTCTCCAAAAACTCTAATTCAGCTCCACTGGCCTCCTAGCTATTCCTCTGGCGACACTCCATCTCCTCTGTCCACACCTCTGAACCGTGTGTTCTCCAGGACCAGAATTCTCTTTCTCCAGCTCTCTACACCTTAGGTAGAGATACTTTAAGGTTTGACTCTAAATTGGGCTTTGCTAGATCCAGCTCCCAGAGGCTGGAGGCACTTGGGATATTTTTAGTGTGAACCTTTACCTCTCAGAAAACGGCCAATGTTAAGGATCGGGGCTTCATCGATTGTTTTGCTTATTGTCTAGATTTTAGAAAGTGATGGTGAAAATGTTAATAATCCACATTAAGCTCGAAAGCATGTTGTGTGTACGTTAGTTTTCTCAATGAGCTGGTTGTTAAACATTTCCCAGTGGACCCTACTCCAAGACCTTCTCCTACTAGTTTTCTTCATGCCCTCCCTCCCTTGCCTTTCCCTCTAATGTGGACTTTTCTTACCGAACTGTGAAAGCAGGGACCATTTCGCTTCTCTTTCTATGCCCACTGCATGTAGTTGTCACTGCCAGATGCAGTCAACTCTCATAGACTGACTGACCGAATAATAAACTCTGCCTCAAGGCGTCCCTCCTCTTCCTGCAAGACGCAGTGCAAGTGGCACCTTCCCCATAAAGCATTGCTTGTTTCCCTCCAAAAAAACCGCATTTCATTGTATTTGAATGAAAGAGTAAAACCTCATTTAGTAAACGCTTACTGTATGCCAGTGTTAGGCACTGAGGAGAAGAATGCAAAAGACAGCTTTTGTCCTCAAGGACAAGGATCACTCTTAGAGGAGATGGTAGCTGGGAGAAAAGGTAAGGGCCGAGAAATCCCAGGAGGAGCAGCACAACAAGAGAGCAGTCGCTTGCCAGGCCCTTTCCAGAAGCAATAGAACTCACTGGCGGTTTGAGCAAGTTCTCTGAACAAGAGGTAGAAAGGAATGGCGAGAACTATTTCATATTTCTTTGTATGGAAGGTTCTATGGATCCATGTAAGATATTTCCCGATTAACTATATGTAGGTTGCAAGAAGCTTTGCTAGTGTTATGTCATGGTTCTCTTTAACTGTCCTGACTCAGTTTCCCTGCACTAGTTTCCCTTGTCTCAGTTTCCTTAACTGTTCTGTCTCAATCCCCTAAACTGTAAAACTTCCCCTCTGGCCCATTAAGACTGAGGATCATTTGCTCTAAGGTTATAAATTGTTAATGCGAGCAAGATAAAGAAGAGAGTAGACCTCCTGACTCTTTTCTGTCCTCAAGAATTTACACTATCCCTCTAAAATATTCCAAGATACCCCACTGACATCTTTATTCCTGTGTATTCAGACGTCCTGTCTCTGGGTTTTTAGGATTTATGGTCTCCCCCCATCCTGACAGAAGTTTCAAGCCCCTTTCCCTCTTCTTTGTTTCTAAAAGGTATTTAAGGGTTTGAGATTCTCCCATTCATCGCTGGAGGCTGGAGGCTGGAGGCTGGAGGCTGGAGGCTGGATTCTTTGAGATGACAGTCTCCTCCAGCCCTGGGACCAACATGGATCCCTTGGTCCCAGTATATCTTTATCTCTGTCTGACTGGATAATTTGAGACGAGAGTCCTGTCCAGTCAATTATAGTCTCCAATTAATAAAAATAATAAAAACTCTCTAATCTCTCTCCTGCCTCAGTTTCTCCAGCTAATTCTCACTAGCTAAATTCTAGGCTGTTTTTCTCTCCTTTCCAAGGGAGACTGGTGCTTCTTCCTTGCAGGGAGCAAGAGAAGGGCCATGAGGCAAGGGCTCTCTTCTCTATGCTCTAAGAAAGGGGCTAGATTAGCTTTATATAATTAGAGGTAGAGTTATATATTCTCCCCACAAAATCGGTGGGCCAGGAAAATAAACTGCTTCCCTGGGTGCTAGTTGCTTCAATTATCTGCTTTGGCTCCTTCCCGCCACATGCTGATTATAGAAAAGATAATGAAAACGGTGAATAATAAGTAAATTCATCTATCCAAGCAAAACACCTGACAGAAATTGGATGCACTGTTCTAAATGATACAGCTTAGGAGGAAAATAGATTTCTGAATAAGCTTTTCTGATGGGAGCGAGCTAAGATTTCAAGTGGAACCAAGAGACAAAGAATCCATCTCAGTCCAAGGGAAATAATCTTTTTAAATCTATAGAAATGCAAGCTTGAAATCAGGGACATATTGAAGAACTAGCTTACCCTACACGTCTGCACCTTCCAAAATCTTTCTTCTCCCCCCCCCCCCCCCACCAGGGAGCTAGTCCCAAAGAATGTTTGGAACCATGTGTTTTCTCCCAAGAAGTTCTCGAGCCAACTCCGCCCAGTCACAGCTCCACCAGTCTGTAGAATTCTCTTCGCCAATCAGGAGGCTTATACGTCCGCACTGGCTCTCCCAAAAAAACACCACTAGAGGCCTGAAAACCTGGCTTCTAAATATTAGTTCTCTTTATGTGTAGCCTGTATATACCAAGACATGCTCTTGCTCCCGTTAGAATGCGCGCTGCTAACAGCTTCTAGGAGTGATGGCACTATTCGGCACATATTCCCAAAGAGGGGAAAGTGAGGAAGGGCCCCATGGACAAAAATACTTCTAGTGTTACTTTCTCCCCTGGCAAAGAAATGTAAACTCTAAATAGTGCCCCTCAATGGGGAATGGCAGAACAACGTAAATACAAGAATGGCATGTGAATATATTTTAGGGGCAAATGAAGACAGAGACAGAGAGATGGGGGAAGAAGGAGGGAGGAGGGAAGAGAGAAAAAGAAAGGGGAGGAGGAGAAAGGATACACAGAGAATTAGTGAGACAGGCAGTCACAAAGACACAGACAAAAGCATAGACACAGATTGATAGTGAATCAGAAACAGATGGAGAGACAGACAGACAGGAAGAGGGAGAGAGAGATAGGAAGAGAGGAGACAGGCAGAGAGAGAGAGAGGAGAGAGAGAGAGAGAGAGAGAGAGAGAGAGAGAGAGAGAAATTGAGGAGGAAGCAAAGGGGGAGCATCTCCACTCAGTACACAGGACTCATGAAGTTCATAAACATGACTGTGGGGATTTGAGACAGAAACCATTTTAGGAGCCTGGACAAAGAGAATTAGCAAGAGTAGTAGCTGTTGATCCTCTCGCCCACTTCCAGTTTCCTGGATCTGGGAAGAGACAAGGTGAGTGCATACAAACATGCCTCTAGCTCTCCCATCCTTAAACGAAAAACCTCTTACTTGCCCTTTCTATCCTCACTGTCCCATATCTCTCTGCCTTTTCTGGCTGAACTCCTCAAAAACTTTCACCTTAATAGGTGTCTCCATTTCCTCTCCTCCTATTATCTTCTGAATTCTCCCCCACCAGCCTTCTGCTCCCACCATTCAACCAAAACAATTGTCTACAGAATAGCCAGAGTTCTAAACTGCCAGAACCAAAGGTTCCATCCTCATTCTCTGCAGCCTTGGACACTGAGGGTCACTCTCAGAAGCTGCAGAGTCACTTGCAGAGGCTGTGGGCCACAGTTGCAGACACTAGATCATTGTCTCCTCTCTAGGTTTTCCCAACACTCCTCCCTCCTGGTTCTCCTCCTACCTCTTTGATCCCTTCCCAGACGCCTTTGACGGATCACATCTAACCGGGTTCCAAACCCTAATGTAGAAATCCCCGAGCTCTGTGTCTGCCTCTCTCTTGGTCACTCATCTTGCCCAGTCTTCAGAGGCCTGTGCTCATGTTTCATGCTATACTAGGCCCAGGACAAGCAGGGGATTAGGCCCTCCCCGCTCAGGGGACCTTGGCTTGTCCTTCATAACTGCAGCTTCCCAGGCCGATTGGTGATCGTTTCCAGCATTCTCAATGGCCTCCACAGGAGGCATTCCCAAAGCCTTGGGGCCTTCCTTAACTCAGCCCCTTTCAGGTCTCAAGGACTCCAATGCAGCACATAGCTGCCCAGCCCTTAGCTCTGAGTCTTGCCACTGGAAGGAAGGTGGGTGCACATCCTCGTCAGTCTCTGCCCCCCCCCCCCACTCCCATCCACGTGGCCAGGCAAAAACTGGACCTGGGCTTTGAGAGGATGCCGGGCGATTCCCCTCCCTTTCCAAATGTACCCGGGGACTCATGTGAAAATAAGAATGGAAACATTCCCGGCACATGGCAGAGGAAATGAGGCCCCAAGCTAGCATTTTACCTTGCTCCCTCCTTTGCGGGTCCCAGCAGAAGAGAGCCTGCGGCCCATGCGTTTGGAAGGGCCTTCATGTCTGGCCAAAGAGCAGTGGCGTTCTGAGTAAAACCTAGCTAATCTGGACAGACAGCACAGCCTACACCCAAGGGGAGCAACAACAGGAGAGTAAAGCCGATGGGTTCTCGGGAGCTTTAGCGAGTAGGAGACAGTTCCTAGGAACGGGAATTCTTTTCCCGGAAGATGTCAAGTAATGTAGCCAGAATCGGAAATGACATCCTCTCTAGTGGGTGCATTTTCTTTCAAAGTCTTCAAATCCACTTCACAGTGGGAAAGGCACCGGGCGGCTGGTTAAAATTCAAATGGCAGCAAGTCCACAGTCTGACAGCTGTAGCTAGCAATCCCTTTGCAGGCATAAGAACGCAAGCAGGTGTACACACACGGATGTACATGAGTGTACCTGTATGGATGTGCCCAGCCATGGTGGCGGTATATGTAGAGAGTACACGAATGTGTGCATGCATCCTGGGCGGGGGGGGGGGGGGCACAGGGGAAAACGCTCCAGGTCTGGAGTCAGGAAGACCCGAGTCCCACATGACTTCAGACCCTTATTAGCTGCATGACCCTACCCAAGTCACTGAACCGTGGCCCAGCAGCTAGCGGCTTGATCAGGTGGCAACGGGATACTGGCCAAGCTCCAGCGAAAGCTGGGTCCCCCTACACAAAATAAGTTTCAAACAGATCCGAATCACGGGTTTTCTGATTCCCCCCAGCTCTGTCTCATGGTGTGAGCAGAGCAGTCAAGGAGGTAGATGGTGAGAGAAATTCGGGACTGAAGTGTGGCAAGCTGTGGTCACCCAGGGGACGAGGTGGGGGAGATGCTGGGGAAGGGCTGTGGGAGTTTGACTCACCCAGGGCCGGAGAAAGAAGGAGGAAAACCAGGGAGGGGAGAACCGGGGTTTGGGAAGGAAGGTGGGGAGATGCCCCCGGGGCTTGAAATAGAATGCCAGATCGGCCTAGCTCCAAAAAGGGGAAAAACTGGGGGGCCGGAAAATGGGGGAGTATGTCCACGGTAGCTGGGAACCCCGACATTTAGAAAGAAAGCAATTGGGAGCCTGGGCCCCAGGGCCGAAACTGGTGCCAAGGATATTTTGGCTCATCCAGGGAACGGGAAAACCCCTCGTCCAAAACAATTAGCCATCTCTTGTGGGCCCGAAGTTGGAAACCAGGTTCCCGAAGGGACAGCTGAACCCGGGTGGTTGATGAAGCCATGGAAAGCACCACCTAAGAAAAGGGGAAAGGTTTTTGGATCCACTGAGGGGGAAAGGCCGGAGGAATTGAGTTCCCATTTTCAAGGGGCACAGAAGGAGTGGGCAGGTTGGGAACCATTGACCCAAAAGGGCTTTTTAGATGAATCGTGGCCCAAAAAGGCCGTAAACGGTTTGCCTCGTCCGCCTCCAGGTTGGTCCCTCCGTCCGGTGGAGTGCCTCCCTCCCTTCCGGAACAATTTAGCTGCCCCACCACCTTTCTGATCCCAAGCGCATAAAAAAAGAAGTAAACCCGAATTCAAACCCAATAGAAGCTATGGGAAGGTTAAATGGGGAAGGGATGGGCCAGCCCCGGTAAGATATGAATACCAAGAATGAGCTCTAAGGTCCAAAACAAAAGCAGAGGCCTCCCTTTGGAGGCCGGGCTTTTGCGTTGGGAAACGGCCCGGGGCCCCCAATGCCCCCAAACTCCCTGGCTTGCCCACCCCGCCCACCAGATGGCCCTGCTTGGCCCAGGGAACAGGCCCAATTTCCCTAAAGGCACCTCACGGAGAGGTCTGAGGGACAGGGGCTCGAGAGTTCACAAAGCAACTTTGCCCCACCAAAACAATTTACTTTGGGGCAGTCAGGGTGGCCGCATCAGCCCAGGGGCGGCACAGGTCTCCCCCCCAGCTGACACACCAGAGTGTATCACCCCTGGTCTTGGTCCCAGAGTGACACAGACCACAGCTCATCCCCATTTCACGGGACAGCCCTTCAGGTCTATGTGGACAGAGCTCTTGACACCCCCCCACACCCCCTCCCCCCCCCCCCCGCCAAGCCCTCCCCCTCCAGGCTCAGTGTCCCCAGGCCTTTCCACCGCTGCCTTTGTTGCGGAAGGGCGCACTGAGCAGAGGAACTTTCACCCAGGGTGCTGGGGCAAAGCCTGGAAAAAGTACGGGGCAAAGGGGAGCCCCCATCCCCAACCAAAAGCCCGGGAAGAGGACACAGAAACCCAGGGGGGGTTTGCAGCCGGCGACACGCCCTCGGGCGGCCTCATGCAAACGGACTCCGCCTCGGTCCAGGAGGGCACCCGGGGCACGCCACCAGGCCCAAACCCGGGGTCTGGGAACAGGGCCTTAGGGGCCAGGGGAGCCGGGCATCCCGAGGGGGCCAAAAGGGGAGGGCTGGGGGTCCGGGCCACCGCCACCATCAGCCCCAAGCACCTGGGGGAGTCACTTATGGGGAGAAGGGGGAGGGGGCAATGGCACCATGGTGGGGTGGCCACTGGCCCACAGGCGGGGGCCCAGGAGGGCGGCCCGGGCAGCCAGCAAGGCAGGGGAGAGGAACCAGAGGTCAGGAGGAAATGGGGGATTCACCCCCAGAAAGAAAGGGGCAAGCAAGAGGAAGAGATCCCAGGAAAATTGCCCCCAGGAATAATTGGCCCAAAAATTAGGACCCCCAAGTAATACCAGGACATCCCCGGAAACCAGGCCACCGGGCAATCCTGATCCCTCCAAAAACTTGGCCCCTCCCCAGAGAATTAGGCCTCCAGAGTGTCCTTCAGGGCCCCCCGAGAATATTTGGGCCTCCGGGCAAACTTGGACTGCTCAGAGTTATACTGGTCCCCCTCCAGAGAACCTCAGGCCCCTCCGAGAACCCACGCCAAATCGAAAGGGGGCAAAGGGACAGAAGCCGCCGACCTGGCCGGGCACCAGGGGGGGTGAGAAGGGCGGGAGCCGGTTTCCCACATCTCGAGGGGAAAGGGGGGGGCGGCAAGGTGGGGGCCCCAAGAAGGGGCAAAAGGTGGAAGGAGGAAGGAGAATGGAAGGGAAGGAGGGGAGGGAGGGGGAGGGGAAGGGGAAAAGGAAGGGGGGGTCCTGGGGGCTGAGGGCAGAACTGGGGGGCACCCCCCGGGGGCCCCTGGGGTTGGGAGTCCCTGAGAGGAGGGAGGGAGGAAGGCGAAAGGGGGGGAGAGGGGAGGAAGGAGATGAGGCGGGGGGCTTTCCCTGGGAACATCCCCTAAAGCAACCCGGGCCTCAGAGCTTCTGGGCCTGGGGTCAGGGCCCCCCTTGGGCCAAGGTCATGTTCCCACTGCTTGAGGGCCCTCCCCCCGAAGGACCCTTTTAACACACCCCCCGCCCAAGGACACTTCCGGACAGGGGTTTCCAGAGGGGTTTATTACCGATATCACGCCCAGGGCAGCCGCCGCACCAGAACAAGGACAGGATCACCCCCAGGGGCCGGGGAGGCGGGAAGGGGGGAAGGGGGTCCCGTCCGGGGCCACACTCCGACGGCAGCCTGGGGCCCAGGGAGGGGGGACGGGAGCCCACGCCCCCAGACCGCCAAGGGGCGGCCGGCCTCCCCCGCCCCCGTCCTGGCGCCACCCCAGGGCACCACCTGGCAAGAATGTTTGGGGAGGTGGAGGGAACCCCAGCCCCTCCACCTCCCACCACCACCACCACCCCCGCCCCCCCACTACTAGGGGGCGGCAGCAGGGGCTCGGGTCCAGAGGACCATGCCTCAGCTGACCCGAGCTTGGGGTCCGGGCCCCACAGAAAGATGTTGCTTCCCCAGCAGGGCCGCTTTCGCCTCTTGTTCTAACACCCCCGCCCCCGGGGCCCCTAGGAACGAGTCCGGCTGCCCGGCTGTCCCCCAAGGGGGACGCCCGGGCCCGGACCTGGGAACAGGGGGGGGCTGAGGCCCGGGGAATCCTGGGAATGGCCCCCTGATTTTCAGAGCCTTGGCCCCTTTGTTCCCTGGGAAAGGTCCCTGGCCAGGCTTCCTCGGGAAGGGCCTCAGGGCCCGGAGGCCCCAGTCACTGCCCAACCCTGCAGCCCAATGACCAGGGTCAGGAAGGAGCTGGGGCCCGCCAAGAGGGGAGCCGGGCCCTCGGGGGAGAGGGGGCTGCCACCCGGGACCAGGAGGGCAGCCCCCACTACCGAGGGGGCACAAGGGGAGCCCCTGAGGAGGGAGGGTTTGCCCAGGCACCACCAGGAGGGGAAGGGAAGTTGGGCAATAGGGCCGTCCTGCCCCGGGCAGTGGACAGCAGAGAATTGCTTGGGGAGAAGGAGAGAGCCTGGGTCACGAAGGGCTCCGAGCCCCCCAGCACCACGGGTGTGAAATCCCCACCGACGGGGCACCAGAAGGCCGGCCCATTGCGGGCCCTCCCCCGTGGGGGGGCCCCGGCCAATCGGCCCTCCAGCTCCGGGTCCGGGCCCCCCCCCCTGGAAAAGGCCCAGGGGATGGGGGGAAGGCCCCTGTGTGGGCCTTGGGAGCTGCAGGGCGGGCAACCTGACTTAAAGGCACAAGGTCCCTCCCCTCCCCGCCTGTACGTGGGGCTTTAGGGAAAGAAGGCGGCCCGGGGGGCCAGGTCCGACCTTCCCAGGAGGTGGGGCGCAACCCGGGGGGGTGGGTGGGGGGGCCGGGTTGGGGGGTGCCGGTGCAGGAGCAAACCGGTGGTTTTGGGGTGGGTGGGGTGGGCCGGGGGGGGTTTGGTTTGTTCAAGAACCTTTTGTAAGAAAGGGCCTGGGTTTGGGAGGGGAATTGGGGGCGGGTTTTTCAACAGGGTTGATCCTTTTGGGGGGGGGCCCCCGCCCCGGGGAGGGGGAATGGGCGTTTTAACGGCTGACGCCCTTCTGGGAGGGCCCGCCTGCCCGGGGCCCCTGGGGAAGGCAGGGCCCCCCAGGGATCTGGGACCTTTGGGCCGTTTCTGCCCTTGGGGGTTGGGGCCCAGCCCAGACCCCCACCGCAGAGAGCCTGGGCCCCGGGGGGAGAGGCCAGCCCCCAAAGATGGGAGAGGGGCCCCTCCCGGGGCAGGCCCCTTTGCCCACGAGCCCGCCCGGGCCCAGACAAACCACCAAGCGGCCCTTTTACTGTCCCAAGGGCCTGCCAGCATCCCACCTGGGTGATTCCAAAGCTTGGCAGCAGTACAGCCGGGCCCCCATCAGACTGGGGAGAGGGACAGGACCGCAGGAGGCCCCGAGGAGCCCAGAGGCCTCCCCATTGGCCTTGTTCCTCCCCCACCCCTGAGGCCCCAGGCAGTCCCGGCCCCGGGGGGGCCTCGGACACCACTTTCTCAGGGGCAGAGGCTGGCCCAACTGACACCCCGGCGGGCAGGGTCTGAGCAGCCCCGGGCCTCACCCCAGGATTGGGAGTCTGGCTGCACACAAGACCCCAGGTCACAGGTCGGGCGGGCCCCAATGACCCGAATTCACCGGGCAAGGGGATGGGGGCCAGGCTCGGCCCCCGACCCAGCCGCCCTCTTGGCCCCTCCCCCAGCCAGAGAGGCCCAGACTTTGGGCCCTCTGGGGACCCTACCCAGCACCCCACCGGGGCAGGACCCCAATGGCCAAAAGCATAGGAAAGGGGCCACAAGGAGGGGAAGAGGTGCCCTGGGGGCCCCCAATCTGGAAGCCCTTTATTGTGGACCTTCCCCCCCATTTCTCCCAGCCCAGGGGTCCACACCCGTCTCTGGGAAAGGGGAGGCCTGGGGAGAGTCCAGACCAGGGAGCCGGCCCCCAAGAGCCGGGTCCCCCCCATCCCCGATGGCGCCGCCGGGTACCTGGGCCGAGAAGGGAGTTGGTCTCTGGGGGAAGCAGGCTCCCGCTGCCATGGGGGCGCGCACAGTCCGCACTGGAGGCCCTGGGGCAAGAGCAGGGGCCCCCCGGGCAGGGGGACGCCGGGCCCCGGGCCTGGCCGGGGCCCCGGGCCTCCCCTCCCCCGCCTGGGGAGCCCCAGCGCCTGGCGGCAGCGCAGCCCGGCCTCCCTGAGACTGGGGAAGGGGCATCAGCACCCTGCAGGGCCCGCCCCCGAAGAGCCCCAAGCCCCGCCCCTGCCAGCCCCTCACCCGTCCGGCCCCCTGTCCCAGCCCCACGCCCTTGGGGCCCAAGGCCCCGGGCCAGGCCCCCGGGAGCTGGGAGCAAGCGGACCCACCCCATCAGGTGGCAAACCCCCCTTGCCTGGTCCCTAGCTCCGGGTGAGCCGAACTCCTGGTGAAACCCAGGCTGGGCACAGGAGGACTGGGAGTCTGAGGCCCACCCCCGGACTGGGCCAAAGGAGTCTGGTTGTGACATCATCAATTGTATCCCCAGGGGTCGGCTTGGGCCAATGGCCCTTGAACCCTGGTGGGGAAGGGGAAGGCAGGCTCGGCCCCTCCCCCCAGACCCGTACCCACCCTCTTGGCCCCCCTCCCCCAGCCAGAGCAGGACCCAGATCTCTGGGCCTGGGGGGGGGCACAGACCAGACAATTCCCCGCCACCCCCTCGTGGCAGGACCCCCAGATGGTACACAAAGCACTCTCACAGGAAAGGGGGCGGGCACAAGGAAGCAGGCCTGCCCTGGGGGGGGGGGCTGGACCTGGAAGCCCCTTCAGGGATCAGGCTCAGGAAACAGCCAACCCCCCTTCCCAATGGCATGCAAACCCAGGGGCCCTGGGGAAGGGAGGGGGTTGGGGCTGGTGGGGAAACTGCAGCCCAGGCAGGGAGGGAGGAACCTTTGGAGCCCCCACTTGCCTGAGCCCCCACAAGGTCGGGGAGGACAGCGGGAGCCCCGCCCGCTCCCACCTGCTTTTAGCCTCCAGAGGGGCTCCGGACAGACCCGGGCTGAGACCCCCGTTCTCTGGGCCTTCCCTCCCAGTCCCCCAGGGCCCCCTTCACCACCTGTGGTTGGAAGGTGGGGGGGAGAGTCTAGACCAAGGGTGGGCCTCCCCAAAGAGCCCTTGTCCCTGCCATATCCCCATTCACCACCAGGGGCCCCCATCTGCCGGGAAGGAGGAAAAGGGCAGTGAGTCTTGACCGGCCCTCCCCCAATGAGCCCCTTGTCCCCCACAGCTGAAGTTCTGCCCCCGGGCCCCCCTCTCTGAAGGAGGAAAGTGGGGAGCGAGCTGGACATTTGGGGATGGCCCCACAAGGGCCGCTTTTCCATGGGAGGGCCCGTAGACCCCGCCTCCTCCTTAAGAGATGGGGGGAGATCCTGTGCTGGGACGGGCTGGGAGAAGGCCGCGGGGGGGAACCTGGCCCTATCTTTTGGGGGTTCTGGAACCCCGGCCCTGCCTTCCTTAGCCTTCCTCTTCCCTTGTCAACCTCATCTTCCCTCCCCTCGGGGAATCTCTGCCCTCGTCCAACCCTCTGCCCCCTTTCCCATTCTCCCTTTTCCTTGGTCTTCAGTTCTGTCTTTCATCTTTTCTATCTTAGGCTGTAATTCCCTCTATTTCTGGCGGAAACCCGGAGGTTCCGGACCCGTGTTGACCTGATTCCACGGGAGGGCCCCTCTGATAGGGGTCTGCCCGATCTGCACCTGGGGCCTAGTCTCATTCCATTTGGGCTTTCCCAGGCCAACAGTGGCCCCCCTCCCTGTCCCCATGGGGGCATTTCCAAACATCATCCCATAGGATGACCTTCAGGTGGTCTCTGAACCTGTCCATGGGGCTCCGACCCCCGGGTCTCTGTCCGGAATTCCCATGGTTTCTCTGCCAGGGAACCAAATTCCAACAGGAACTCCATGGAGGTCGCCTCGGCTCCCTAAGGGGACCTGCCCCAGGGGGATTAGACCTGATTCCATGGAGGCCGCCCTTGAAACCATGGACTGCCTGATCTCATGATGGTTCTGATCCGATTTAGAGGGATCTCACCTGATGTCCATGGGGAGTCCACCCCGACTCCAGCAGGGCAGGTGACCAAATAGTCATGGGGCTTGCTTTGATCTCCAGGTAGTTCTGGGACACTTACTGTGATTATCTCCGGGGGGGTTTGCTGACTCCCACAAGGGCTCCGATTCTGACCATGGCGGGGCCTGCCATGGTGTCCTGACTTACCCATTGGGGATCCATTCCCAAGGAGATTGGGAATATGACCCCTTCCTGGGGGCTTTCCCGATCTCCAGGGGTTCCTCAGCCTCCATGGGGTTTTGGCCACCATTCCATGGGCTTCCAACCAACTCCACAGGTGGTCCTGTTCCAATTTTGGAGGGGCCCCCTTCCCCTTATCAGGAGGTCTCACCCTTGATTTCCATAGGGTCTTTGGCCCCGACTACGGCTTTTTCTGTTCTGGATATCTTTGTGGGATTCCCCGACAGAATCCCACCATCTATTCCTTCCTGTTTCTCTTCCTCTAGACCTGATTGTTTTCTGTCATTTCCCTGGGAATCGCCCTTCCACTCCCCACAGTCGCGCCCCTTCTCCCATTTCTTTTTCCTTGGTTTCAGCCAACCCAACTTTTCATCCATCTCACCCCGTAATCTACATGGGGCTTACCTTTGTCCTTGGAGGTTCTTTGTCCCTGGGATATTGTGACCCGATTCCACAGGGGGTTCTAACCCTGATTCCATGGGGATCTGTTCTGATCCAATGGATGGTTTTGCCATTAATTCATGGGGGGTTTGAGTTTGGATTCTATGGGGGGTCTCGAGTTTGATTCTTGGGGGGTCTTATCTGCATCCATTAGGGGTCTCTGCCCGTGAGTGCTTGGAGGTTCTCTAACTTTATTCCACAATGGGTTTTAAACCCCGGGGTCCGCCTGACGACTATGGACAAATTCCCCACTCATAGGGATCTCCGATCTCCTTGGGGGTCTGCCCATGACTCCATGGAGGTTCTGACCCGAACCCGGGGGTCCCCACTTGACATGGAGGATCTATGCCCCTGATCTTCATGGAGCATTGTTAGAGGCCAGAACTCTGAACCTGAAACAAAGGATTCTTACAAGGTGCTGAGTCAGTGGGATTGATGGAGACAATAGCGTTCTCATTTAGCCTGGTTCAGCATGATTGATTGAACCCTACAAGGAGCCGTTATGGGCCGGAACCTGAAAAGAGGCACTAAGTGGGATTGAGGAGACAGTGGTTAAATCTAGTTTAGCACTGATTTAATCCTACCTCAAATAATGGTTTCCTAGTGATAGAATGATTGGTTTGTACTCAGTGTGGGGCATATAAGCAAGAAGCTCTCAGGGCCAAAGGAGACAGGCGCACTAGGAGCTCTCGGGGTAGGAAACAGATTCATTCCATCGTCCACCCTTATAGTGGCTGGAGGCTCAAGCACAAACCTTTGGAGTCGGGGAGATTCAGAGGCCAGAGAAGGCAGGCGGGAGCAGAAACTCTCGGATCCAAGGAGAGAGCTGGGCCTCCAGAAAAACTAGCCAGTCCCCAAGTGAAGGGACAAGACTTTGAAGGAGACAATAAAGGATTTGGACTTTAACCCCTGGCTGCACTTGTGGTGGTTACTGAACTGAAACGAAGGCTGCCTCCAGAGACTCCAAGAAAACCTCAACAGAGAACATTACATTTTAGAGAGAACACTACAGCGCATCTCTGGCCCTGATCTCCATAGGGCTTCTATACCTCTGATCTCCATAAAAGGTCCCTAACCCTGATCTCCACGGGGTGATCTGTCTCTGAACTCAATAGGAAATCTTTGACTCTGATTTCCATGGAGGGTCTCTAACCTTGATCTCCATGGGGTTCTGTGCCCCTGAGCTCCATGGGAGTTTCGATGTCTCTGATGTCTCTGATATTGTGGGATCTTTCTCTCTCTCTCTTTTTTTTTAGATTTTTTGTCTTAGTTCACTTCTTTTTTCCCTTTCTCGTATTTTATTTATTTTTTATTAAAGGTTTTTATTTTCAAAACATATGCATGGATGTTTTTTCAATATTGACCCTTGCAAAACCTTGTGTTCCCAAATTTCCCCTCCTTACCCCTCCCCCTTCCCTAGATGGCAAGTAGTCCAATACATGTTAAATATATGTCAAAACCAATATGTGCATTCACATTTATGCAATTATCACGGCCCACAAGAAAAAAAGCAGAAGCAAAATAAAATGCAAGCAAACAACAAAAAGAGTGAAAATGCTATGTTGAGAACCACACTCAGTTCCCACAGTTCTTTCTGTGTGTAGCTGGCTCTCTTCATCACTAAACCATTGGAAGTAGGCTGAATCATCTCATTGTGAAGAAAGCCATGTCCATCAGAACTGATCATTGTATAATCTTCTTGTTGCCATATATAATGATCTTGTTCTGCTCTTTTCACTCAACATCAGTTCGTGTAAGTCTCCCCAGGCCTCTTTGAAATCATCCTGTTGGTCATTTCTTACAGAACAATAATATTCCATAACATTCATATACCACAATTTATTCAGCCGTTCTCAAATTGATGGGCATCCATTCAATTTCCAGTTTCTAGCCACTACAGAAAGGGCTGCCACAAACTTTTTTGCACATGTGGGTCCCTTTCCTTCCTTTAGGATCTGTTTGGGATATAAGTCCAGTAGAAACACTGCAGGCTCAAAGACTATGCACAGTTTGATAACTTTTTGAGCATAGTTCCAAACTACTCTCCAGAATGGCTGGATCCATTAAGAGCTCCACCAACTATATATCAGTGTCCCAGTTTTCCCACATTCCCTCCAACATTCGTCACTATTTTCTGTCATTTTAGCCAATCTGACAGGTGTGTAGTGGTATCTCAGAGTTGTTTTAACTTGCATTTCTCTGATCGATAATGATTTGGAGCAACTTTTCATATGACTAGATATAGTTTCAATTTCTTCATCTGAAAATTGTCTGTTCATATCCTTTGATCATTTATCAATTGGAGAATGGCTTGATTTCTTATAAATTTGAGTCATTTCCCTATACATTTTAGAAATGAGGCCTTTATCAGAACCTTCGAATGGAAAAATGCTTTCCCAGTTTATTGCTTCCCTTCTAATCTTGTCTGCATTGGTTTTGTTTGTACAAAACCTTTTTAACTTAATATAATGAAAATTTTCCATTTGGTGTTCAATAATGAACAGAGGGGGCAGAGCCAAGATGGCCGAGAGCAGATACGGTTTTGACACTCATCTCCAAAGATGATCTCTGACCTGATCTCCGTGGGGGTTCTCTGACTCTGATTTTCCTGGATGGTCTCTAAATTTGATCTCCATGGGGGTTCTCTGTTTTTGACCCTGAGGCTCTTCTTCATGGGAGCTCTGGCTCTGATTTCTGTGTGTTTGGGTCTGTGTCCCTTGATTGAAGAAGGAGGCCCTGCTCCTGTGGAGTCTTCGACCTTGTTCTCCAAAATTGGTCTCTGACACTGATCTCCATAGGAGATCTCTAACCCTGATGTTCGTAAGGGTTCTCTGACCCTCATTTTTATACTCGGTCTCTGACTTTGATCTCCATGGGGCATCTCTGTCCTTGGAGGGTCTCTAACCCCTGGGGGTCTATGACCCTGATCTCCATGGTGCTTTCTATCCATGATCTCCATAGGTGGTCTGTATCTGATCTGAATTGGGGGTCTTTGTGCTGTTTTCCAAATGATGTCTCTGACCTTGGTCTCCATGTGTGATCTCTGCCTTTGGTCTCCATGGAGGAGGTCTATGTCCCTGACCTTCCTAGGGGGTCTCTGATCTAGCTGTTCACGAGGGGTGTTCCTCTGATCTTTGTGGGAGTCTCTGGCTCTGATTTCCATGAGGGGCTGGGGGACTTCGACATAAATCTCTATGTCTCTGCCCCTGCTATCAACAGGTGAGCTCTGCCCCAGGGAGGAGTGGATTTTGGACCGTGACGCCTATGGGGGATGTCTGACCCCGATCTCCATATTGGGTGTTTGAAACGGTCCTCCCTGTGGGGGTCTGTGACCTTGATTTCTATGGGGGGTCTCTCTGATGATGATCTCTATAGGGATTCTGTTTATGATCTCATTTGGAGGCCTTTGTCCCTGATTTCCAGGAGGGATCTCTTCCCCTGATCTCCAAAGGGGTCTTGAGGTCCTGATCTCCATGGGGGGGGGGCGGTCTCTTCTTTATTATCTATTGGGCAGTTTGCTCTCATCTGCATGGGTATCTCTAGCCCTGATTTGCATGGGGCTCTATGAGTCTGGTCTCCATTGGGAGTCTCTGCCTTTGGTCTCCATGGGGGCCTATGTTTCTGACCTCCATTGAGGTTCTCTAACCGCCATGTCCATAAGGGATCTGCCTCTGAACTTCATCAGGGTTAGAGACCCCTATGGGATTGAGAACACAACCCCATGGATAGTGGAAGCAGAGACCCACCATGGAGATTAGGGTCACATGATCCCTTTGGATCACAGGATCAGATTTCACTTTGGAGATCAGAGGTAGAGAGCCCCCATGGAAATCAGATGCAAAGACCTCCAAATGACATCAGAGACAGATGCCTTATCTGTCTGGGAGATCTGGGAGATCATGGGACCCACATAGAAATCAAAGTCCCCCTGTGAAGACCAAGTTAGAACCAAGGATGCCTTAGAATCAGCCGGAGTCAGGACAATCAAAAGTCCTTGGTCTTTATTCTTGGTCTTTAGGGGTAGAAGTGAAGAGAATGGACACAAGCTCTCCGCAACCTCCCTTCTCCTTGTCTCCCACAAAAGTGACTCTGGCTTATCTTACTTCACCCCCCAATCCCTCCTACAATTCTCTGTATACACCAAAAGATCGAGCCAGCACAGAATAGTGGGAAGGGCCATTTTTGAAGCATATGCTAATAGAGTATTGTTCAATAAGTAATCAGCCTAAAGTGTTGGGTTGCCTAATTCCAGTGCATCTACTCAGAGTTTCAACCTGTTACACCCCACCATGGACATGAAACTGAAAGTCAAAAACAGTGTCCAGAGAGCCCTCATGAAGATAAGAGGCAGACCCTTCATGGACATCTGTGTTGGAGAGCCCTCATGAAGGTCAGGGACACAGAAAACCCATGGAGACCAAAGGTAGAGACCACACATGGAGATCAAGGTCATGTACCCCCCTCCCCTTGGAAATTAGTACAAAAACTGCTAATTAAATCAGAGACAGACCACCTATAGAGATCATGGTTAGAGACCCAACATGGAGATCAGACTCATAGACTCCCTGGAAGGTAGAGACCCCTCATAGACATCAAGGACAAAGATGCCCCATGGATAGGAAATTCAGAGACAGACTATAAAGATCATGGTCAGAGAACTCCCATGGAGGTTAGGATCAGAGAACCCCCATGAATTGTAATGTCCTGGTTAGCTTTCTGGAGGTCTTGAGAAGAGCCTTGTTCTCAGCAGAGTAATAACCATGAGAATAGTCAGAGATAAAGTCCAAAATCTTTCTTATCTCCTTCACAGTTTGTCTCCTTCATCTGGGACTGGGCTAGCTTTCTGGAGGCCCTCAGGAATGGATCTTGGTTTCAGTACAGGAGGCAGGAGAGCCATGAGAGGCAGGAGAGGATGGTCTCTATCTTGAAGTCTGTCTCCATCCTCCAGTCCTCTGTCTTCTCTGTCTATACCCGAGTCTGTCTCCCAGTCTGAACCAGTCTCTCCCAAAGTGCAGGAAGTAGGAGAGCCACCAGGAACATGATCAAAGAGGGAATGAATCTGTTCCAGTTCTTGTGGTCTCTTATATACTCTACATCATCATAGGTGTCAATCTTATAGAATAGGTGTCAACTTGTAGAACTATACTAAGTACTAAGTACATGTAAACTAGAGAATCATTATCTTAATTCCACTGAGTTAACACCTTGTTTCAAGTATACTTCTCCAGAGTTCTGCCCTTTACAATGAATATCAGAGGCAGAGATCCCCATGGAGACCAGAGGCACAGAGATCTACAGAAATCAGGGCTCTCACACTCTCATGTCCCGTGGTGATAATACACATAGGTATGGAAATTTAGAGAACCCCAAGTATATCAGGGTTAGAGACCCCCATGAATATTAGAGTACAATACTCCATGCGGTAGGGCCCTAGTGAGACCAGGGCCAGAGACTCCCCATGAAGATCCAAGGCAGACCTCTCTGGATCAGAGAAGCCCCATAGAGATCAGGGACACAGAGACCACACATGGAGATCATGGTCAGAGACCCACTATAGAGATCAGCAGCAGAGACACCCCATGAACATCAGAATCATAGACACCTCATGAACATCAAGAACAGAAACACCCCATTGATATCAAATTCGGAGATTGACCCTAAAAATCAGGGTGAGAGAACCCCTTTGGAGATGCGGGTAAGAGACCACCCATGGAGTTCAGGGACCCAGACAACCTGTGGAGAGCACACATGGAGATCAAGGTCAGAATCACCCTATGGAAATCAAAGGCAAAACCCCCCCTACTAAGATCAGAGACAGATACAGCATGGAGATCATGGTCAGATAATCCCCATGGAGATCAGTGTCTTAGACCTATTATGGAAATGAGGATCCGGAACCCCTATGGAGAGCAGTGTCAAAAACCCGTCCAGAGTTAGAGATCCCCATGGAGATCACAGGCAAAGACACCCATTGAGATCAGAGACAGATCTGCTATGGAAAAGGCTCAGAAACCACCATAGAGATCAAGGCAAACCCTCCATGGATATCAGTGGCAGAGAACCTTCATGGAAATCAGGGGAAGAGATGACCCAAGAAGGTCGGAGACAGACCCCCAATGAACATTAGGTTCAGAAACTACCCATGGGGGTCAGGGACACAAATGCTCCATGGAGACCAGGAACAGAAATGTGAGACAGACTCCCCGATTGAACTCAAGGTCAGAGAACCACTGGAGATCAAGGCAGACACCCCCACACATGGAAATCAAAGGCAGAGACACTCAATGGAGATCAGGGTCACAAACCACCATGTAGATGAAGGGGTGAGATGGATGAAGAGATGAGGGAGTGAGAGCTGAAGACCAACGAAAGAGAAGAGATGGGGAGAAGAGTGCAGCAGAGGGTGTAGACACGAGGGGCAAAGATTCGCAGGGAAATGACAGAGAAAGCGATCAGGTCATGAGGAAGGGAAGAGAAACATGGAAGGAATACAATGTGCCAGGTTTATTGTGACAGACCTCACCAAGGTGATCAGGAACAGAAAAATCTATGGAGATTAGAGGCACAGAGCCCCATGGAAATCAGGGGTGGAGACCCCCAATGTGATGAGAGGCAGAAGTATTCATGGATAGAAACCCTCTATGAAATTAAGGACAGAGACACCCCCCATGGAGATTAGTGTTGGAGACCCCTCCATGGAGATCTGAGTCAGAGACCCCTATGGAGATTAGTGTCAGACACCAAACCCCTAGGGTTGGAGACCTCCCCGTGGTGATCAGGAGCAAAGACCAGCCCATGAAGATCAAGTGCTTTGACTTGCTATGCAGTTCAGGGTCATAGTCATCCCATGGAAATCTGGGGCAAAGATCCTATGAAGATGAGAGGCAGACCCCCCCCCCCCACATTGGAGATCAGGTTCAGAGACTCTTTATGGAGATCAGGGGTGGAGACCCAACATGGATATTTGGTCACCAAGCCCTGCTGGAGATCATTTCTAGAAACCCTCATTAAGATCAGTGTCAGAAACCCCTCCAGAGATAGTGACCCCCATGAAGATCACCTGCAGACTCCCCTCATGGAAATCAGGGGAATACATACCTCATTGAGATTCAAGGCAGACCAGCTATGGAGATCAGGGTCAGAGACCACCATGGAGATTCATGTTGGAGACTATGGATATCAGTGGCAAAAAGAGACCCCTTGATGTCCATGGGGGGTCCTTGATTTCCATGGAGTTTTTCTACCTCTGATCTCCATAAGGGGTCTCTGCTTCTAATCTCCAAGGAGGGTCTGCTCTCATCGCCATTGTGGTCTCCAGCCCTTGTTTTCCATGTGGGCTTGAGGGTATCTGACCCTTATCTAAATGGGGAGTCTCTACCTTTGCATACCTCTGCCTCTCATCACCATGGGGGTCTCTAACCCTGGTTACATGGGGGCTCTATGACTAGGATCTCCATGGGAGTCTCTGCCCCTGATTTCCTTGGTGGGATTTCTGCAATATTAACCCTGCCACCTTTTAATCCTTGCACATTTCTCTTCCCTTCTTCATGACCTGATCTTTCCCCCCTAATTTCCCTGTGAATCTTTGCCCTGTATCTCCACACACTCTCCTGCCCCCTCCCCCATCTTTTCTTTTTCACTGGTCTTGAGCTCTCTATCCCTTACCTCCCCATCTCATCCCGTGATCTCCATGGAGGTCTCAGTCCTGATGTCCATGTGAGGTCTCTGCCCCTGTTTTCAATATGGGGACTGTGCCCCAGGGGCATTAAACCCTGATCTCCATGAAGGATCTCTGATTCTGATCTCAATAGGGGGCATCTGACCCTCGTTTTTGTGGTTGGTCTCTTCATTTGCCCTCCTTAGGGCATCTCCATCCTTTCTGTCCATGCTGGATCTCTAAGCCTGGGGATCTGTGCCCCTGATCTTCATGGAGTGTCTCTGAATCTGATATCCCTGGGGGGGGGGTCTCCCATAGGATCTCCACAGGGCATCTGTCTCTGATCTCATTAGGTGTCTTTGTCCCCTATTTCCATGAATGCTCTCTATCCCATGGGCGATTTGTTCTCATCTCCCTGGCGGTTTTTAGCCCTGATTTCCATATGTGTTCTGTGGTTTTGAACTCCATGGGGTCTCTGACCCTGATCTACATGGGGAGTTTCTACTCCTGTAAACCTCTACCTCTTATCAGTACAGGATCTCTCACCCTGATTTCCATGGGGGCTCTGTGGCTCTGATCTCCCTGGCTTCTCTGCCTCTGACCTCCTTGATGGGGTCTCACCAACAATAATGCAGCCGCCTAGTATTTCTTACATGTTTCTCTTCTCTTTCTCATGACCTGAACTCCCCCCCCCCGCACCGATTTCCCATGAATCTTTGTCCACACCCACTGCTTTTCCCTTCTACCATTTCTTCTTTTTCGTTGATCTTCTACCCTCTATCCATCATCTGTCAGTGAATCTCACACCATGATCTCCATAGGGGTTCTCGCAGACTTCCATGGGGGACGCTTTCCCTTATGTCCATGGTGTGTCTCTAACCATGAACTCCATAGATCTGATTCTTACCTCACTTGAGAGTCCTTGTGCTGGTTTCTGAGGGGGGATCTCTGACCTTTATCACTGTGTGTGGTCTCTGCCTTTCCTCTCCATGGGTTGTCTGTGTTCTTGAACTCCATGGATGGTCTGGAACCCAGATATTCATGAGAGGTCTGCCTCTGATCTTCATAAGGATCTCTGTCCCAAATTTCCATGGGGTGTCTCTGCTGCTAATCTCCAAGGGGAGTCTGAGCCCTTGGTCTCCATAAGCAGGCTGTGCCCCAGGGAGTCATGCAGTATCTCGGACCATAATCTCCATGGGGGGTCTGTGACCCTGATCTCATCGGGGGCTCTGTCTATGATTTCCATGGACCCTGACGTCCATTGGGAGCCTCTAAATCTCATCTTTATTGGGAGACTACAGCCCTGATCTTCATGGAGTGTCTCTGGGCCTGATCTCATAGCGCTTCTCTGCCCCTTTGGTATCTTGGCTCTGGTGCCATGTGGGGAATTTGACCCCGATCTCCATGGCGGGGGGGGGGGGGGGAATCTCTGCCTCTGATCTTTTTTTAAAAAGGTTACTGCCCCACAGTAACCCTGCCACCTTTATGCCTTACATGTTTCTCTTCTGTTTCTCATGACCTGATCTTTTCCCCTTAATTTCCCTGTGAATCTTTGCCCCTCAGCTCCACACATTCTTCATTCCCTTTCCACCATCTCTTCTTTCTCACTTATCTTTAGCTTTCTATCATCTCTTTGTCCATCTCACCCTGTGATCCACATGGAGGTCTCTGGCCTTGATGGCCATGGAGGGTCTCTTTCCCTAGGGGGGCTTCTGACTCTGATATCCATAAATGTCTTTGGTACCCTGTGGTGTTTCTTTTTCCAAAACACAGCCAGGTGATTAAAGAGTTCAGATCTTTTATTGTGTCCTTCAATATAGCCCGGTTAGCTCAGAGACCTATCTCTCTGCTTGAGCTCTTGCAGCTTTGTCCTTGGCTTCTGCCTCTGCTTTCTTCAGCCTCCAGCCAGCACCAAGGTAGAAGATACGATGAATCTCTCTTGCCTCGAAGATAGGGCTTGTGGGCTTTCTTCCAGAGTGCTGCTCCCCGACTCCTGGGAATGCTCCCAAGAAAAACTCTCTCCAGCTCTAAGAGCTTCCTGTATATATATGATCTCCCAAAGGTTAACTCCGCCTTCTGGAGGGAGAGGGATTCTGGGTTATCTCCCAGAGTGCTTTCTGGCCCTAAGGGAGGTGTGAATTCGGATATCTCTTTCTAAACCCTGAACTCTCCCAAACGTGTGAACTCCATTGAGTACTTAGATACTTATGAGCTCGCTAAAGGGGTGAACACAAGCATTGTTTCCATCAGTTGTACTTAGTACCTTGTTTCAAGTTCTGGCCCAAAATATCTCCTTCTAAGATCAAATCAATCATATTGAACCAGGCCAAATTAGATAATTATTGTCTCTATCAACTCCAATGGCTTAACACTTTGTAAAGATTCCAACAGTACCCGATCTTCATGGTGGATCTCTAATCATGATCTCCATAGGAAGTCTATCTTTGATCTCAATTGGGAGTCTTTGCTATTTTCCAAGGGCAATCTCTAACCTTGATTTCCTTGTGTGATCTCTGCCTTTGGTCTCCATGGCTTTTCTGTATCCCAGATCTCCATGGGGGTCTCACACCCAAATGTCCATGAAAGGTCTGTCTCTGATTTTCACTGGGCATCTTTGGCCTGGTTTCCATGGGATGAGCCTGCCACTGAAATCCATGGAGGGACTCTATCCCTGATCTCCATGAGGGGTTTCTGGGGGAGTCTGCTCTCATCCTTATTGAGGTCTCTAGTTCTGATCTCCATGGGGGTCTCTGAACCTTATTTATATGGGGGTCTACCCCTGCATACCTCTACCTCCAACTCTTTGGGGTCTCTGACCCTGATTTTCGTGGGAGGTCTTTGAATTTGATCTCCATTGGGGCTTTTCTGTTTTTGACTCTAAGTTTCATGACCATGGTGGGGGCGAGTCTGTGTCCCTGGTCTGCCTAAGTTGGCTCTGCTCCAAGAGGGTTTTGGACTCTGATCTCTGTGAGGGAACTCTGACCTTGATCTTTGTAACTGGTTTCTGACAGAGATCTCGATTGAGGGGTCTGATCCTGAACTCCATGGGGGAATCTCTGACCCTCATTGTTATGATAGGTCTCTGAATTTTATCTCCATGGAGCATCTCTGTCCTTGATGTCCAGGGAAGGTCTCTAAGCCCTGGATGTTTCTGTCCCTGATCTCTATGGGGGGGTCTCTTACCATGATCTCAATAGGAGGCCTGTTTTTGATGTCAATGGGGAGTCTTTGTGCAGATTTCCAAGGAAGGTCGCTGACCCTAATCTCCATGTGTAGTCTCAGCCTTTGGTCTCCATGGGCTGTCTGTGTCCCTGATCTCCATAGGAGTTTCTGACCCAGATTTCCATGAGAGTTCTGCTTCTGATCTTTATGGGTGGTCTCTGGCCCTCTTTTCCATTTAGGGTCTCAATCCCTGATGCACATGGGACTTTTCTACTCCCAGTCTCTAAAGGGATCCTGTAACCCTGATCTCTATGGGGTTCTCTGCCTCTGATCTCCTTTGTGGAGTCTTTGCTAAATTAACCCTGATATCTTTTATTCCTTACAGGTTTCCCTTTCCTTCTTCCTGACCTGATCTTTCCCCCCTAATTTTCCTGTGAATCTTTTCCCCTCACCTTCACACACTCTGCTTCCCCCTTTTTTGGTGGCCTACAGCTCTCTATCCATCATCTGTTAGTGAATCTCATTCTGTGACCTCCATGGGGGTCTCTGTCATTGATTTCCATGGAGATTTTCAGCCCTTGGGGGATCTGTAACCCTGATCTCCATTGGAGGTCTCTTTACCAGGCTGGTGCTTTCTGACACTGATCGCCATAGGAAGTTTCTGACACAGATCTGCATGGGGATTCTCTGATCCTGGTTCCTATGGTTGGTCTCTGACTTTGCTCTCCATGGGGGTCTCTGTTTTTGACTCTGACTCATGGCCATGATAGTCTTTGTCCTTGGTCTACATAAAAGGGCTCTGCCGCTGGAGCATCTTGGACCCTGATGTCTCTGGGAGACCTCTGACCGTGATCTCCATGGAAGTTCTCTGACTCTGATTTTTATGCTCGATCTCTGAATTTGACCTTCATGAGGCACTCTGTCCTTGATGTCCATGAGGGATCTGTACCCCCTGGGGATCTCTGCCCCGATCTTCATGGGGGGGTCTCTAACCATGCTCTCTATAGGTGGTCTGTCTTTGAATTGAATTGGGAGTTTTGGGGCTGATTTTTTTTTTATTTAATAGCCTTTTATTTACAGGATATATGCATGGGTAACTTTACAGCGTTAACAATTGCCAAACCTCTTGTTCCAATTTTTCACCTCTTACCCCCCCACACCCCCTCCCCTAGATGACAGGATGACCAGTAGATGTTAAATATATTAAAATATAAATTAGATACACAGTAAGTATACATGACCAAAACGTTATTTTGCTGTACAAAAAGGATCAGACTCAGAAATATTGTACAATTAGCTTGTGAAGGAAATCAAAAATGCAGGTGGGCATAAATAGAGGGATTGGGAATTGAATGTAATGGTTTTTAGTCATCTCCCAGAGTTCTTTTTCTGGGCGTAGCTGGTTCAGTTCATTACTGCTCCATTGGAAATGATTTGGTTGATCTCGTTGCTGAGGATGGCCTGGTCCATCAGAACTGGTCATCATAGAGTATTGTTGTTGAAGTATATAATGATCTCCTGGTCCTGCTCATTTCACTCAGCATCAGTTCGTGTCAGTCTCTCCAGGCCTTTCTGAAATCACCCTGTTGGTCATTTCTTACAGAACAGTAATATTCCATAATATTCATATACCACAATTTATTCAGCCATTCTCCAACTGATGGGCATCCATTCAGCTTCCAGTTTTTAGCCACTACAAAAAGGGCTGCCACAAACATTCGTGCACATACAGGTCCCTTTCCCTTCTTTATAATCTCTTTGGGATATAATCTTTGGGGCTGATTTTTATGGGGGATTTCTGACCCTGATCTCCATGTGTGGTCTCTGCCTCCCTCTGATCTTCATAGAAGGCCTCTGGCCCTGATTTCCAAGGACGGTCGCTGTCTCTGATCTTCATGGGGGAACTCCAACACTAATCTCCACGTGAGGTCTTTGCCCCTGGTTTCTCCAAGGGTGCTCTGCTGTCAGGGTTATAGACATTGATCCCCATGGAGGAGGTTCTCTATCCTTGATGTCCATGGAGGGTCTCTGCCCCCTGTGGTGCCTGTGACCCTGATTTCCATCTGTGTCTCGGTCGCTGATCTCCATGAGGGTCTGTGTCCCTGGTCTCCATAACGGGAATCTGCCCTGGGAGATCTTGCACCATAATCTTGATGCAGTAATATTTATTGTTGTAGAACCTCACCAAAAGCCATCAGGAACAGAGAATCCCAGGGAGATCACAGGTACAGAGCCTCTATGGAAATCAGGCCTAAAGGCCTCCATAGGCATGAGAGGTAGAGGTGTTCAGGGGGAGAGACCCTCCATGAAATCTGGGACAGAGAACCTCTATGAAGATGAATGTTAGAGACCCCTTAATGGAGATCAGAGCAGAGACTCATTATAGAGATAGAGTGAGACTAGCCATAGAAATCAAGGTCAAAGAACCCCCATGGAAATCAGGGTCAGAGACCCCTATGGAGATTAGTGTCAGAAATCCCCCCAGGAATGGAGACTCCCCATGAAGATCATGGTGTGAGATCGACTGAGAGATAAGGCAGAAAGAGCTGAACACTAACGAAAAAGGAAAGGTGGTGGAAGGGGGCAGCAGAGTGTGTTGAGATGAGGGGCAAAGATTTATGGGGAAATTTGGTAGAAAAGAACAGGTCATGAGAAAGGGAAGAGAAACATGTAAGGAATAAAGGATGGCAGGGTTATTGTGGTAGAGAACCCCACCGAAGGGATCAGTGGCACAGACACCCCACAGAGGTGAGCAACAGAGATCCCACATGGAGATCTGTGTCACAGAACCATTCTAGAAATCTGCATCAGAGAACCCCATGGAGATCTGGATCCATGACCACCCACGGGCAAAGAACCCCATGGAGATCAGGGCCAGAGACACACCATGAAGATCAGGGGTATAGCCCTCCCATGAAGATCAATTGTAGAGACCCGCCCCATGGAAATCATGGGCAAAGATCCCCATGGAAATCAGGAACAGAGCCCCCATGGAGAACTGTGTCAGAGGTCTATTGTGGAGATCTATGTCAGAGATGCCCCATGGAGATCGGCGGCAACAGCCCCGCCATGCACGTTCGGTCACACCTTCTGGAGGTTAAGGGTAGGGACCCCTCATGGATATTATGTATAGAGACCCCACATAGAGATCAAAGTCAGAAACGCCTCATGGAAAGCAAAGGTAAGTGCCCCATTCAGATCAGAGACAAACCCAGAAAGGATATCAGGGTCCCAGATGCCCTGGGGGGCAGAGACCCTCCATGGACCTCAAGGTTAGAGAACCCTAGGAGATTACAGAGTAAGATGGATAAAGAGATGAGCAACTGAGCACCGAAGACCAATGAGAAAGAAGAGATGAGAGGAACAGGGCAGCAGAGTGTGTGGAGATAAGGGGCAAAGATTCACAGGTTAATTATGGGGGAAAGATCAGGTCATGAGGAAGGGAAGAGAAACAAGTAAGGAACAGAAGGTTCCATGGTTATTGTTGCATAGACTCCATCAAGAAGATCAGGAACAGAGAAAGCCATGGAGATCAGAGGCAGAGTCCATAATCGATGTATGCATAAGGTGAAGATTGGAAACTACGAAATTGTAGCTATTTGAAGGGAGGACTAAAAACAGAGTAAGAGAGGTAAATAGTTGAACACAGGGGCTCTCTGACCTATTGAACCTGTGGGAAAACTAGGCATGTTTCTAAAAATTGTGTCAGCAGAAGAAAGAAAACTCATTATTAGCAAGTTTGCTTTCATGGAGTTAGAGAACAGAGAGTTTAAGGAGGCTAAACTGGGTAATTGTTTGTCTGCAACATTTGATTAAGAGTTTGGGGAACTTACTATATTTTAAAGAAGTACTATAATTTGGAAATAATTTGGAAATAATTTTACTGTTGCCTTGCACATGTTAGATTTATTCTGAGTGTGAAATCTTAAGAATGGTTTGAATATTGTGGCCTTTGCAACTGAAGAGAAAAACTTTTCTTTTTCTCTTATTTGGTTGGACTTCAAATTAAAAATATAGCCTATTAAACAAATGCCAGTAGCTTACCTTGGGGGGGGGGTTGTGTTTGTCTCTCCCTGCTTCAATGGTATGTTGCTTTTTAAAGTATTGGGTAATTTGAAACCATATTATAAGTTTTGTAAATTTGGTTCAAAATTAATTGTGAATCTTGAAGTTTAAATTTTTTTTAAAAAGATGAATTAAAGACAAGGGAAAAGAGAGATTGATTTTTAAAGGCAATTAATAGTTTAAATGGAGCATCTAGTCAGAAGGGGTATTGGTTTGGGAGTGTTTAAAGTATGCTGGAGAAAGTTTGCACAAGTAGGCATTGGGGGGAGAGAGAGAGACAGAGATGGGACAGGAGAATGACGGTGATTTAAGGAGGATTGATTAGTAGGAGCAGATGATTTCAAGAAGAAATCAGTGGGAAGAAGAAGAGACTGGTTGGAAAGGGTAGTCACAGAGACACGCTGTGAGACCGGATGTGTTTTTTGGGGGGGAGAGCAGCAGAGCAGCAGTGGAAAGCTGTGGCAGCTTTTGGCCGAAGGAAGCCAACGGTGATTTAAAGGGACAGGCTGCTCTTACAAGATGTTAATTGATTGAACGTTTGTTTCATACATAATGGTTATGAAAATTGAAGAAGATGATCAGAAATGTGATCTACAGTTTGAAAGGGTTATTTCAAAAAAGTTTAACTGATATTTTCAAGAACTTTTCAGATTCTTTTACATGAAAATAGGAAGTTTTTTTTTATTTTTTATTTAATAGCCTTTTATTTACAGTTTATATGCATGGGTAACTTTACAGCATTAACAATTGCCAAACCTCTTGTTCCAATTTTTCACCTCTTACCCCCCACCCCCTCCCCTAGATGGCAGGATGACCAGTAGATGTTAAATATATTAAAATATAAATTAGATACACAATAAGTATACCTGACCAAAACGTTATTTTGCTGTACAAAAAGAATCAGACTCTGAAATATTGTACAATTAGCTTGTGAAGGAAATCAAAAATGCAGGTGGGCATAAATATAGGGATTGGGAATTCAATGTAATGGTTTTTAGTCATCTCCCAGAGTTCTTTCTCTGGGCGTAGCTGGTTCAGTTCATTCCTGCTCCATTGGAAATGATTTGGTTGATCTCGTTGCTGAGGATGGCCTGGTCCATCAGAACTGGTCATCATAGAGTATTGTTGTTGAAGTATATAATGATCTCCTGGTCCTGCTCATTTCACTCAGCATCAGTTCGTGTCAGTCTCTCCAGGCCTTTCTGAAATCATCCTGTTGGTCATTTCTTACAGAACAGTAATATTCCATAATTTTCATATACCACAATTTATTCAGCCATTCTCCAACTGATGGACATCCATTCAGTTTCCAGTTTTTAGCCACTACAAAAAGGGCTGCCACAAACATTCGTGCACATACAGGTCCCTTTCCCTTCTTTATAATCTCTTTGGGATATAATCCCAGGAGTAACACTGCTGGATCAAAGGGTATGCACAGTTTGAGAAAATAGGAAGTTTTAATTAACTGTATCGATGCCAATTATCTGAAAGGGACTCCAAGGATAAGACTTTTTGCCTTCTTCCTTTTGACAATGTTTTTGTTATGAATGACATGAAGTTTGGGATTTTTCTGTGTATTTGGGTATTTTAAAAGCAAAATGATTGGTATAATATTCAACTTATTCAAGATTCAACATTTACTTGGTATGTAAGAAGTGTGTGAATTTTCTGAGATAATTTTCTTACCGTTACCGCTATAAGGTTAGGGTAAATATTTGTTTAGGATATGTCTGAAACTTGGTTAATAGAAGTTGTTATTCGAAGTAGAATTCTTTGGGCTTATAGTTAATGCTATTTGGGAGTTTTAAAGCTCCGCTCTCTGATGTGCTGAAGGTTGAGTTTTAACTGCTTATATTATGTTATAGTTATGTCCCTGCATTTCTTTCCTCCTTTGACTGATTTCTAGGATCAGAACAATAGTTCATAAGAACTGTTAATGCAATTCAAATATGTCATACCTTGCTGCTTCCAATCTGGTTCTATGTAATCATTATATCCTAAATACTTGGGCAAATGAGGCTTTACCCTGCTCATCTCTCTCTTACTGGATATTTGTGTCTGTGGATATTTATGTTTTTTAAAAATGTTTCTAAATGATAAGAGGACAATGAACAATGGTCTGTGAAGCCTAACTGCTATTTATTGGGACTATAACTGTCTGCTTGTCCCGTGAAGCAAACTTGCTCCTTGACATAGGAACTGCTGGCCAATCTATACTGGCCTCCCCACATGTTGTTGCAGTTCCAGACTGTTCTAACCTTTATCTGTTAAATTTGTTTTTTTTTTTGTTCCAGATTTTGGTCACATTACAGCAATATTGCCCTGCTTTTGGGACCTGGATCAGCCCATTGATCGTTGTCAGAACACCATACCCATCCCCCTGCTTGGACTGAGAGCCAGTTCTCCCCCCTTATCAGCATGAAGCAGTTCTTTGAATGAGAGACCTTTGTCCTTGCTCCTGATGTGATTTGGACTGATGTGGGGGACTTGGGAATGGTTGATGAATGACTGTTAAACCCTGCTTGGTCATCTATTACTGTGTATTTGGATGGCAATTTTAAAAATTGGTAACTATTGCTGTTAAGGAAGTTATAATATGTTTATAAGATCTATGTTCACGTCAGCATATGTCATTGTTTGAGGGATTTTTTTAGGACTCTCCTCTTGTACTAGTCTGTTTTGTATAGGAACTTTAATTTACTCTTGGGATTTATGTATGGAATGGTTCTTTGACTATTTACTTTTTTTTCTTTGAGTGATTCCTTTCCATGAGAAAAAAGGAGAAGAAGAGACAGGGAACTAGGGAAACTGGGGCATTTTTCTCAAAATACCTAAAAGAGTGGGAACCCTTAGTTTTTTGTTCACTTTGCCTTAGGTACTTCTGGCCCACCCCCATCTCACCAGTTTAGATCGAATTGGAAGTCCTTAAGCAGTCCTTTTGGTTTTTACTATGCTTTAGCTCTCTGTAAACCCCTTATTCTGTGGAATTGCCCTGGCAGACTCAGCTTTGGGGACTATTTTATTTTTAGGAAATCTCCAAGATGGACACCTGTCTTGGAATGGCGGTCTCTAGCCCTGTAACCTCAGGTCCTTAATCGGTATCTCAGCATTTTCAAAGGACATTGCAGTTTAGAGATCAAGCCTCTAAAGTTTGGGGTTTACCGGCCTTCATGGTCTAACTGTGCATATTCTGCTCAGAAATCCTTTGTGGATCCTAGTAGCAGCTCCTGTTCTATCAGAGGGGACATGTGGAGCTACTCCAGGCCCCACTGTTTCCCTCCTTTGGAGTCCCTGACAGACTTGGGATGCATGGGCAGCACGACTGTCTCGAGCCCTGCTACTCCCTATAGAAGCAGAAGCTGAGTTAAGTGCACAAATGACTGCAGACCACCTGACAGTGAACCGTCCATCTCACACTGGATTCTCTGGCTGAGATGAGGGCCTTTGTCCTGCTGATGACTCTGGGGTTGTCAGGAAGAGACTTGCCCTTGCCATCAGTCCTTGCATTTTCTAGTTTCATTTTGATTTATTTGCCTCACATTGGCTTGGCCAAAATTATGGTGCTGAGACCTCCCAGGTATCTAGAGGAGGCGATTCAATAATGCAAATATTCAGGAGGAGAGTGTGTCATGTTGTGCCTCAGTTTCCCTAGATGGTCATCTTTGTTAATTTTTCTTTGTGTTTTTATATCTGCCAAATGCCAATCTGTCCTGTGATAACTGTTTCCAAGACAGTTGGTGGAAGCAATTTTTATGGTATGAACTTATTGCAATCAGTGGTATTACCCTGCGGCCACTATGTCTGCCCTGTATAATTACATGAGTCACCAGAACAGTTCAACGGTCCCTATCAAAATATTGCATACAGAAGACGCTATGAAAATGATGATGCTTCAGAGAAAAGGCAGGAATGTATTAGAATGGGATGGTCTCCATGGTGAACTTGATAAACAGGGTATAGATATGTTAATTGATTTTGAACAGTGTAAATGTTCTTCATAGAAATATGATAAAAAGCATTTACCTATTACAAGGGGGGAGTTGTGGGGAATAGAGATAAGGTGAAGAACTTACAGGAATGGGTGAATTCTTTTTCTGTATTTTATTTTCATTATTTCTGTGTTTCCCCTCTGACCTGTATAATACGTGCAGGCTCATATCTACTTGAGCCTGGGCCAGCTATAACCATATGTACTTAACCTGAGCTGAGGACATTTATCAGTATTTGACATATATTGATATTTATTCTATTAGCCCGACCACTATCTGCTTGATTAAGCCTGAAGGCCTGACTTTGTTTCCTAGAAAGCAGGAGATTTGGGGGAAAGAGAAACCTTCCATTCCAATCTCTGCCAATAGCAACAACCAATTAGAGGCCTCCCCCTCCCCTTCTCAATGCTCTCTTACCTGTGGTTAATTTCTTGTATAAAAGCTATGTATCTTTACTACTTCTTTAGCCCTCCTACCCTGAGCTTTCTCTTTCTTATCCTGCGATGGGACGGCTCATCCTCCGGAGGTTTTCAATAAGCAACCTTCCTGTTTTCTACTGAATGATCTTGGAGTAGTCATTTTGGGTAAGGGTCTTCCACATCCCTCACATAGAGAACAGGGTTCCAGATCACTCATGGAGATCTAGCACGGGAGCCACCTGTAGAGATGGCTGGGATCTAATTTTGAGCAGCAGAACAGCTTGAGTCATGCCAAGAGGACGAGAAAATACAAGGAGACTGAGAGGCAATTGCAGTAAAGATCTTTTAGCTCTGATTTATTTCATCTCTACACAGAACATCTATTTTCCAAATACAGCAGGATTATTATTGGGTTTTGAAAAAAAAATTTTTTTTTTTTTACATTTTTTTCCCAACCAGAATATGGCCACTGAAAAAAGCTAAAAGGTCAATGGCTTCCGGGCTTTACTCACCCCAGGAGTCCAAAATCAAAATCAACGCTCTTTCTTCTCTAACAAAACTAGTGTGAACAAGTATAAGTTCTGGGGAGTTATGCATAAAAGGAACAGTGAAAGGGGGATGAGATGGGGAGAAATAGACCCCTGGCAGGGGAGGGGGAGGGGATGGCGAGGGGCTTCTAAAGTACCCCGTGCTGCCCTCTGGGGCCTTGACTTGGAGGGAGAAAGCTGTCTGCTCTGAGCTGAATTGTTTTCAGGGGAAACAGCAAAAAGGAAGGCAGAGCTCCCTGTGACACAAGATGCCCAGGAAGTGTGGGGAAAGGGGGCTGTGACTGGCTCCTTTGGAAACACACCTGAGGGGGAGGGAAAGGGCAAAAGCCCCCCAGAGAGGGGAAGAGAGCTGGCTCGGAGGGCTTCCCTGCAGCTCCATTACTGGGCCTCGGGGGCCTCAGGCGCCACAGGCCCGGGCTCTGCCCTGGAGGAGCTCCTTTCCAGGATGTGCCTCTGGAGATGGTGAATCCACTCCTTCTGGATGGAGAGGGGACCCTGGAACTGCACTTTGCGGAACCTGCATTTCAGGGTGTACCACGGGCCCCTCAAACGTGAAAGAACGCTTGGGGGGAGCAGGGAGTTGGTAGGCAGTGCTCTGGGAGGTGGCTGTCGCCTGGGGACCAGTGTCTGCTGAGAGTCAGTGGCCGCCTCCCCACGAGAAGGCCAGGCTTGTTGGCCCCCACCGTGATGGACATTGTGACACTGGTTTTCCTCTGCCTTCACCACAGCTGGAGGTGAGGCGACCAGGGGTCCTGTGCCCCCATCTCCCGCCCGGCCCCCTTCCCCCGGCCCGGATTCACTCCCCAGGGGCTTATCGGTTAGCGTGAGGCGATTGGGAGCCCAGGTGAGGGGCACTCGTTTGTCCCCATCTCGTTTGGGGCGGGAATGGTGGCTCATCCCCAGGGGGGGGCGGCCACCTGGAATGTGGCTGCGGTAGGCCCTCCCCTTCTGGGGGTTCCGCTTGATCCACTCCCTCAGGGTCTCAATTGGGGAGCCCTTCAAACGCCATCCTGTCACCCCAAGTTGCCGCAGGTGAGCTTGAGCGTGGCTGGCCAGTGCCTGGCGATTCTCAAAATGGAGCCTGCACAGCTCACACCGGGCTTCCCTGGGAGCGTGGGAGCTTTGGCTGGGAATGGGCTCCGTCTTGATGGGCGGCTCCCGGCATGTACAGGTCTTGGTCTTCTTCTCCCCATGGAGAAGTTGGTCATCGGGCGGCGGCCGTTTTGTCCTCAAGGGAGTGAGGAAACCGGCAATTGGGTCAGAGAGAAGAGGCGAGAGGGTCATTTTCTGGCCTCTGTTGGCAGAGTCAGGCCTGGGTTTGTCAGGATTGCGGGGCAATGGGGTTAAAGACAGGGCCAGAGGCCCTTTCCCAGGGGATTTGGGCCCATCCTCCCCCCGGGGACAGGGCAGCTCGGTGGGGGTGGGCTTCTTCTTAATGAGCCCCACGTTGGCCCTCTTCTCCAGGATCTCTTGGAGCTTGTCAATGGGCGAGCCGTACCACTCGGTCACCCCCATGCGCCGCAGGTGGAAGCGCGCGTGGCAGGAGAGGCCCCTTCGGTCCCTAAAGAACTCGCCACAGAGCTGACAGCGGATGTCCTGGACCGGCTCAGCCCAGGAAGCTGCAGAGACAGGAAGAGGAAGATGGAAGGGGGAAGGGGCCCAGGCACGGGGTGCCAAGCACCCCTAATGGTGGGTGGGAAAACTGGGCTCCCTCCTCTAGGCCAGCCCCCCGGACAGGCTGGTGCTGATCTAGTGCCCTTCCCAAAACAACCTTCTTCCGGGTCTGACTTACCTGCCTCGGACCTAAACCAGGCCCGGTTTCCGGTCCTTTGCAGGCCCCAAAGAGCCTCCACGGGCCCGTCGAGGCAAGTGTGGGCCCAAGCCCATCCAGCTCCTTGTGGCAGAACTTGTGGGCGTGACTGCAATCACCGTCAGTTACTAACCCCCACCGGGCCCGGCTCCGTCAGCCAGATGTAGGGAGCAGGGACTTAGCAGCTCCATCTCAGGGGGAACAGGACCCTTGCCTTGGCTCTCCTGGGCATCCAGGTGGGCCCCGGGCACTTCCATCCCTGGCCTAGTCCCAGGTTTCTGAGTGTCTCTGGCCATTGTGGACCTGAGTACACGGTTTGGCTCCTCCCCCCTTCCCTCAGGGGACACTTACCTAGGTTCTGGGGTGCCTTGTCCTCGCGAGGTGACCCGGGCCCATCAGATGGGCGTCCTTTATCCTGCAGGCCTACAACCAACGTCTCCTGTTTGATCTCCACTCTCCTCGGTTCGGACTTGAGTTTCTCCTGAAGGGAGTGAAGTGACCGACCCGGGAACTTCCTCCGAGCAGTTGAGTGAGAAGAGGTGGTTAGTGAGAGGCCCAGGGGGTCGCTAGATGGGTCCCACTTCCTGGCAGGGGGCGGGACGTGCGGTTCCGCAGCACTTGGAGCCTCCAGGGAGTCACCAGGGCCCCCCCCCATTGCCTCGGCCCCTGCCTTTGGGCCCGGGGAGGTTGGGTCAGGAGGCCCCCCGGCCTGAGCCTGGGTCTGGCTCTTCAGGATTTCGGCCAGGGTGTCAATAGGCGAGTTGTTGACGTGCCACTCCCTCACCCCCATCTCCTGCAGATGGGAGTTCGCGTGGCTTGCCAGACCATGTGCATTATCAAAAAGCTGCCCACAGAGCTCACAGCCGATGTGCTGGGCTGGTCCTGTGTCTGATGAGAGACTGAGAAGAGCCAGTTCCATGACTGGGGCCCAGAATGCATTGGCAGGGAGATCCCACTTCCCCGGAAGGCCGGCCTCCCCCGACACCCTGGGCTTGGGCTTCTTGGCCAGTGGGGGGGAGAGCAGCAAGGGGGCCATGGCCGGGGGCCAGCGGGCCGAAAACTCAGGCCGCCCGGGCTCTGCCTGCCCCTCCCGCTGCGCTGGGAGGCGGGTGTGGAATCCCGAGTCTATAGGGGATCCCTTGGCCTCCGGGTGGCTCATCCCTGGCTGGGGCAGGTGGGCTCTGGCCTGAGGGGATGGGTCCTTTGTGGTCTCAAAGTGGGCTCTGGACAAGAGGCCATCAAGCTCTCTGCCCAAATCACCGTCTAAAGACAGGTTTAGGGGGCCTTCATCTTCTGGCTGTGGGCACTGCGCCTTCGAGGAGCCCGGCAGGGGGCTCCTGTCCTCAGAGTTTTTGGGTGGGGGAGGCCCCGAGAAAGCAGGCGGCCCCTTTTTGAGGAGAGGGGAGCCTGGGGGGTGGGAAAGGCCCGTGGTTGAGCAGCCGGGGAGTGACTTGACGGCCTTACTGGTGCGGGTCTCCGGGGGTCTTTCAACCGCCTTGCTGAGGGTCAACGGGCCTGGGCGGGGAGAGGCAGCTGCCCCCTTTGAGGAGACCGATTTCTTGGCCCGGGGATGGGACAGGGGCCGGGGGCCGCTCCGTTTTCCCTTCTGCTGCCTCCTTTCAGGGGGCTGGTCGGTGGGAGCCTCGCCGCTCTCAGCCTCGGACGGCTCGGGGTGCGACGCGAGGAAGCGCGAATGGCGGGAGAGGACATGGCGGCAAAGGTCTGTTTGGGCCTCAAAACTAGCCCCGCACAGCGTACACAACGGTCTCTGGGCTTTGGGGGCCGGGGGCCCTGGTTTGCTCTGGCGGGGACCCTCCGAGGACATCTCGTTACCCGAGGCGCAGGTGGCCCGGCCCAGTGGCCTGGGGAGTGATGGGGGGGGAGAGTCTCGTGTGGGAGAGGGGGCGAGGCGGCTCCTCAGCCACCGAATCTTTTTCCTCGGGGGCTAGAACCGGGGCGGCCCCCGGCCCATCCTACCCCGCTCCGGCTCCGGCTCGGCTCCGGCTCTGGCTCCGGCTCCGGCTCCGACCGTCCCTCGGTGGTGCGGGAGCAGCAAGGAACGAGAGGCGGAAGTGTGTCGGCTGAAGCAGCGTGGCGGCTGAGAAGCGTGGGCGGCGACGTCGGCGTCGGGGTCGGGGCTGCGTCTGTGTATGTGCGCGCTCCCGCCGCCCCCCCCCCCGCCGCCGCGCCCCCCCCCCCCCCCCCCGCCCCCTTTTGTGTGCCTGGGTAATTTTTCAGCATCGACAATTGCCAAACCTTTGGTTCAATGTTCCCCTCCTCCTCCCCCCCCCCCATGGCAGGATGTTAATTAAATACATGTGAAACAGGCTAAAATATAAGTTCAATGCGACGTAAGCGCACGTGCCCTAACGCTTGTTTTGCTGCACGACAAGAATCGGGCTCTGACATAGCGCCCCATGAGCCTGTGGGGGATCAGAAGGGCGGGCGGGCACACACGGAGGGACTGGGCATCCCTCCGAGTGCTGAGGCCTGCGGTTGTTTACAGAAACGCGCACGTTGCCCCGCGAGCACCGTCTGCAGCGCGGGCGGCGGGTCTGTGGCCCTGAGGCCGATTTCTGCTCCTCTGAGTTCTGCCCGCCTGGCCTCGGGCCTCTTAGCTCTCCTCAGGGCGAGGCGGCACCGACGTCACAAAGCGCCCCTTCAGTCTCCGCGGGGCGCCGGGCGCCCCGCTGTGGCGGGGTGGGAGAAGCAGGGCCCCGAGGGTCACGTGGACACTGTTACACGCTCTCGGGGCTTCCCCCCTTAGCCAGGTCCTCAATCGCCCCCCCCGAGGGCGCCCCCTTGTGGAGACCAAGGACAGAGAACACACGGGGAGGTGGTTGTTGGAGACTCCCAAGGGACAGAAGGGTCAGAGAACCGTCATGGCGGGCAAGAATCCAGACCCCTCCCCATAGCGATGGGTCACAGACCCCCCCCCCCCACGGAGATCAGGGACAGGACCCCTCTGTGCGTGCGTGTGTGTGTAGTGGAAGGACTTCCAGCAGGTGTACGTAGTAAAGATAAGGTGAAGAACTTCCGGCAGCTGAACCTCCAAGCACGTTTAACTTCCTCTTCTGTATTTTCATTTCTTGAGGTCTCTGTGAGCTGGGAGTATGTTGAGCGGTAGCCAACATGTACTTAGAGTTTAGACCTAAGACCAACGCCCCGAGGCAGAGATGCTCAGGGAGAAGCGGAATCGAAGACAAATAGGAGAAAGAGTCCTGACGGCGCCGGCGGCGGGGGCGGGGGGGGGGCGGGGGCGGCGGTCTGAAAAGTCACACGTGTTCCCGAGGTGAGCTTGGAAAGTCTGGGCTCTATTGGCTGGGTCAAGGGAGGCCGCGGGACTAGCCCTCCTAGAAGCTGCTTTGGCGGCGGCTACTGACCCAGCGGGAAAGCGCTTTCTAAGGAGACTCTCTGGGGGGGAGGGGGGGTTAACGAAGGGCCTCCGCTAATAACTTGGTTTGAGACCAGGTTGTAAAATGGGGCAGGAGCGTCCAAAGACGTATGTGGGGACGTTAGCTAGGAACCTCAAGAAGAACAGAGCCCCGGGTCTGTGTGTGTGTGTCTGTTCGCCTGCTCTGCGTTCTCTCCCGTGTCACAAGTTAGCGAGCGCATCGGAGATGAGAGCCCAGCCTCTGGGTTGCAGGCAGTGGGTTAGGCAGGAAAGGTTGGCACAACCTTGCTCTCTCTGCCTCTCCCTCTAGCGAACAGCTTCAGCTTTGGGGGGAGAAGGGGCAGGAGGGAGAGAAGGAAAAAACGTTCAAGGTCGAGCAAGGATTCGGCGCTTAACTGCTGGCTCACTAAAGGAAAGAAGATGGAATGGAAGATCTAGGCAGATCTCAGGAAATCTCACGAACTAAAGTATGGGTTGATTTTAAAGTAATTCTAAGTTGGTATGTTGGGAACAAGAAGCTGCAGGTATTGGAAGCGAGGAATAAAATAGATTGAGAGGTAAAATACTGCACACGGGGCTCTCTGACCTGTTGGACCTGTGGGAAAACTAAGCGTGTTTCTAAAAATTGTGCCAGGAGAAGAAAGAAAAATCATTAGTAGCAAGTTTGCCTTCTTGGAGTTAGAGAACAGAGAGTTTAAGGAGGCTAAACTGGGTAATTGTTTGCCTGCAACATTTGATTAAGAGTTCTGGGAACTTACTATATTTTAAAGAGGTTCTATCATTTTGAAATTGAAATAAAATTGAAATTGGGGGAAATAATTTTACTGTGGCCTTGCACAGGTTAGATTTATTCTGGGTCAAAAAGCTTAAGAATTGTTTGAATATTGTGGCCTTCACAACTGAAGAGAAAAACTTTTCTTTTGTTATTATTTGGTTGGACTTCAAATTGAAATTCAAAAGTATTGTTACTAAACAAAATGCCAGTACTTTACCTGGGGGGGGTCATGTTTCCATCTCCCTATTTCAATGGTATATTGCTTTGTAAAAGTGTTGGGTAATTGGTAAACTATATTGTAACTTTTATGAAATTTGGTTCAAAATTAATTGTGAATCTTAAAGTTTAAAGTTTTAAAAAAAAGTGATTTAAAGACAACAGAAAAGAGACATTGATTTGCAAAAGCAATTAATACTTTAAATGCAGCATCTAGTCAGAAGGGTCACAGAGAGATGGGATGTGTTTTTGCAGGGGGAGAGAGCAGTGGAAAGCTTCAGCCCCTTTTGGCTAAAGAAAGTAAGCTGATTTAAAGGGGACACACTGCCCTTACAAGATGTTAATTGATTGAGCATTTCTTTCTTTAGATACATAATGGTTTTTGTGTTTAAAGAATATAATCAGAAATGTGATAGATACTTTGAAATGGTTATTTCAAAAAGGTTTAATTGATGTTTTTAAGAACTTTTCAGATTCTTTTATATAAAAATAGGAAGGTTAATTAACTGTATTGATGCCAGTTATTTAAAAGGGACTCCAAGGATAACAGTTTTTGCCTCTGTCCTTTTGAAAATGTTTTTGTTATGGACAATATGTAGTTTGGGATTTTTCTATGTATTGGATATTTTTTAAAAATGTTTGCTATAATATTCAATTTATGGACCATCTACTTGGCTATATAAGAATTGTGTGAGCATTCTGGGATCAATCTCTTATTGTTAAAAGTCTTACAATATATACATGATCCTCTTGTGGCAGGGAAGAAAGGAGTGACCTTGTCCGAGTCACTATCAGTTTGTTAAATTATTTAGGGACACGGGGACTGAGAACTTCTTAAGACAAATTGCAATTTGTGAAACGTGAGGTAAAATATTTAAGTAAAGAGAAAAAGAGAGTAGACTCTGTATGGGTGGAGGGGATTCTTGGAATTCCTAAGGCTAGGACAAAAAACAGCCTCTGGAAATTTCTAGGATTGCTGGGATACTGTAGAACCTGGACTGATGAAAATGCATTATTAACAAGTCTTTAGATACTCATTTGTTAGAAGAGAAACCAGATATAGTGCAATGGGATCCAGAAGGAGAACAGAGTTTTGAACAACTCAAACGGGCATTGATTTCAGCCCCTGTATTACTTTTGCCATCGTTAGAAAAGCCTTTTCATTTAAAACAGGGTGCCTTTGGGAGTATTGGCACAATTAAGGGGAGGGCAGCGACACCCAGTAGCCTTTCTGTCAAAAATGTTAGACCCAGTGGCAAAGGGATGGCCTGTTTGTATTCAAGCAGTGGCAGCCACGGCACTTTTCGTAGAAGAAAGTCGGAAGTTAACCTTTGGGGGCGGTTTAATAGTGAGTGTCCCCACACCAAGGTCGATCAATTCTGAATCATAGGGCCGGGAGGTTGGCTAAGGATTTTAAAATATGAAGCAATTTTACTGGAAAGAGATGATTTGGTTCTCTCACCAGACCATGACCTTAATCCAGCCATGTTCTTATCTGCTTCCCCTGAGGAACACGTGTCCCTTGAACATGATTGTCTAAATGTGACTGATTACCAAACTAAGCTTAGGGAAGATTTCCAGGAGGCCCCTTTGTTAGAAGGCGCTCAATGGTTCATAGATGGCTCCTCACAAGTAGTTAATGGGGAAAAGGAAAAATGGATATGCTATTGTTTTTTAATTATTATTATAATAACTTTTTATTGACAGAGCCCAGGCCAGGGTAATTTTTTTTACAACATTATCCCTTGCACTCACTTCTGTTCCGACTTTTCCCTCCCATCTTCCACCCCCTCCCCTAGATGGCAAGCAGTCCTATACATGTTGAATATGTCGTACTTCGATATGCTATTGTTGATGGGGAGGACTTGGCTCTGGTTCAAGCTGGATCCTTGCCAAAAGAGTGCTCAGCTCAAACTTGTGAATTATATGCATTAAATAAGCCCTAAAATTGCTTGAAGAAAAGAATGGAATCGTGTATATATATGGATTCAAAAGATGCCTGGGGAATTGTTCATCTATTGGGGAAAATATGGGAGGAAAGGGGAATGGTAAATAGCAAAGGGAAGGGATTGGCACACAGGGCATTGGTCAATGAAATTCTAACTAACCTTATGTTACTAAGAACGTTGCAGTGATTTGTGTGCAGGGGCACCAAGAGGAGATTCATTTGAGACAAGGGGAAACTGCTTTGCCGATGAGGAGGGGAAACGGGCTGGAGAAGAGGAATCTGTAAGTATGGAGGGGATGATGGTGCTAATTCTAGCATTACTGCCTCCAAAGCCTCTACCTTCCCTTACCCAGAAGAGAAGCAGGAAACCCAGAACCTTGACACTCAGGAGGATAAAGAGGAGCGCTGGCTCCTCCCTGACGGCAAAGAGGTACTGGACCACAGCAGGTATGAGACATGTACTCCCACATTTACATGAGGGAAGTCATTGGGGTGTTTAAGGCCTTGTGATGTGGTGCTGACTAAGTTGGTAGCACCGGCTTGTACACAATAGCAGGCAACTGGCCAGCGGGTGTCCTGTTTGTCAGAGGACAAAAAGGGCGGCCCAATGACAAGTCCAGAAAGGAGGAAGGCCCCCTGGTATCAGGCCTTTCCAAAGCTTCAGGTGAACTTTACTGAACTGCCACTAGTGGGGCTTCTCAAATACCTGTTGGTCATAGTGGACCATCTGACCTCATGGGTGGAAGCCCTCCCTCTTGCCCGGGCAACTGCCTCGGCAGTCGTAAAAGTCCTCCTTGAGCATATATCATTCCAGGGTATGGGATGGTGGAGCGGGTAGATTTGGAACAAGGCACCCATGTCACAGTTAAAATCCTCTAATCTGTGGCCTGAGCTCTAGAAATATCCTGGGACTTACACACCCCATGGCCTCCACCCTCATCAGGTAAAGTGGAAAGGATGGATAAGGAAATTAAACAGCAACTGACTAAATTGGCTGAGACACAATTGCCCTGGACCAAGTGCCTTCCCCTTGCCTTCTTAAAAATTAGAACAAAACTCAGGAGGGATGTGGGATTATCACCCTATGAGTATTGTATGGTCACCCTTATCCAAAAGGGATTCAAAATTCTTCCTTGGATCCAATATTTGAGACCAAGGATTTGTTTTTAAGGAAATATGTCAGGTCTGTACTGCAACATCTGAAAACTTTACAACTAAAAGGGCTTATTGCTCAGACTCCTCCCTTAGGATTCACAGCACATAACTTCTAGCCTGGAGACTGGGTCCTGGTTCGGACGTGGAAGGAGGACAAGCTGAGCTGAGAAGGACCTTTCCAGATCCTGTTGACTTCAGATACGGCGATACGCACCAAAGAGAGAGGTTGGACACATCACACTCGAGTCAATGGTCCCGTGGACGCGCCAAAGAAGTGGGCAGTAGAGACTGATCCAGGAACCTTGAAAGTGCGGCTGAAATTACAGGAAACTTAGCAAAGACTGATGAATTTTGCATGTAAAATCTTTTTGACTCGTCTCATTTGGGGAGCTCTCTTGGGACTTTTCTTGTTTGTATTACATATTACATTTTGCTGAACTGTATTGTTAGGAATTGGGGATATTATATACCTTTAGGAAGAATGGGGGTGTGAACCAAACCCAAGGGGTTGGAGACTGTGTCTTGTATATGCATGTATGATTTTATGCGGGCACACCTTTTGTACTGGTACCTCAAGAGCAGTGAGGTATGAAAATACCTTTCAAATCCTAATCCAAACAGTAGCCACTAGCTTAAACTTGACTGACTGCTGGATATGTAGGGGACCCAAACAACTCACACAATGGCCCTGGGTACCTGTCCCTTTATTTCCAGCCTGTGTATTGAGTAATAGATCAGTTGTACATGATGGAACAGGATTTTGGTCAGATCAGGAGGAACATCAGTGGAAACTAACTAATGCTGTCCCAGGAGGACATGGTTTAAATCAAACAGGCACAGGGCCTTGGATGGGAGGAAGTGAATGCAAATGGACTTTTACCCACTGCTAAGGTAGAAGGTGGATATTGAATAAAACAAGTATTGTTTGTGGCGATGGGTCAGTGATTAAATGTACTCATCCACATGCAGTAGAAGGTAGTAAAGAATGCTTGAGGGAATTTAGAAAGAAACCAACTTGTCAAACACCCTGAGATTGATGGACATGTTTAAGGTCAAACAGTACAAAGCCAGGTACTGCTAGTACTGGAATGGGATGGAAGTGGGAAAACGGTAATGGAACTATTAGAAAAATGTTTGGTAACTTTTGGAGCAATATAGATTTTACTGGGGAAAATGATTGTCATTGCGCTTGGATGCCTGAAAAGCATCTTTGGAAGCATAATTCAAAAACCATGAAAGGGGGACCGTTAGGCCCATGGGATGTTATATATTTCCCACCCTCAACAGGAGTTTTTATCTTCTGGCATGAGAAAAACCCAGCTTTAAGGGGACACTCTTGGATTTATGGCCAGATGGCATATACTCACCTCCCAAGGAATTGGACTGGGAGCTGTTATATAGGTACAATAAGGCCCAAGTTTTTCTTCCTTCCAGAAGATAGTGACAAACAATTAGGAATACCACTAGCATAGATACTTCTCTGATTCAAACAGGCGATGCTAATGGATGGGAAATACATGACCCCCAGAAAGAATCATCAAAGAGTATGGGCCAGCCACATGGGCTCAGGATGGAGCTAAGGGTATAGGACACACACACACACACACACACACACACACACACACACATATATATATAGGTTAATTAGATTACAAGTAGTTCTGGAGATAACAAGATAACAACTAACCACATTGCTCAGGCTCTTGATTTGCTGGCCAATCAAGCCACTCAAACACGAGAAGCTGTTTTACAGCATCGACTAGTTTTAGATTATTTGCTAGCAGAGGAAGGAGGGGTCTGTGAAAAATTAAATTTGTCCACTTGTTGCATGCAAATTAATGATAATGGACGAGTGGTAAAAGAAATTACAAAAGGCATTCACAGAATAGTTCATGTACCTGCACAGGACTGGAAATCCCCTTTTTCTAATAGTTGGTGGTCCTGGTTTGATGGTAGCTGGTGGAAACGACTTTTATGGTATGGACTATCAGTGGTATTATATTGTTACCATTATGTTTACAATGTATAATTACATTAATAACCAGAATAGTTCAACGGTCCCTATCGAAATTATTGCATCCAGAGGATGCTATTAAGATGATGATTCTCCAGAAAAGAGGCTGGAGGGTGCTGGAAGGAGAAAATTCTGATGTGAACTTGACAGAAATGTGTAAGTCTGTTAACTGACTTTGAGCAATGTGTAAGTTCTTCATAGACTATATGATAAAAATCATTTACATATTAGAAGGGGGGAGCTGTGTGTGTGTGTGTGTGTGTGTGTGTGTGTGTGTAGTGGAAGAACTTCCAGCAGCTGAACTTCCAAGGACGTTTAACTTCCTCTTCTGTATTTTTAGTTTCTCTAGGTCTCTGTGACCTGTGTGAATATGTTGAGTGGTAGCCAACATGTACTTAGATTTTAGACATATGTATTTAACCTCAAATGATGACATTTATCGCTGTTCAGGTTACCAACATCTGAACAATTAGTTGCCTGATGTATGGTTCCTCCCAGAACTAGGGAATTCGTGCTGCTGCACAAATGACATCCAATTAAGGGGTGGGGGGTGGGGGTGGCACCTATCTCTTAATGTTCTCCAACTCATGATGTAATCCTTTGTATCTAAACCCTATAAAAACTGTCTACCTCATCCCCTTCTTTAGCCCTTCTACCGTGAGCTCTCTCTCTTTCCCTCCTAAATAAACAACTTTTCTGCTTTTTACTTTGAGAGGTCTCTGAGTAGTCATTTTTGGATAGGATTTTTTATCCCTCACACCTCCCATGGAGACCGACAGCCCCCCATAGAGATCAGTCACAGACCCGCCCCCCAAGGAGATCAGGGACAGAGTCCCACCACTAAATGTGAAGCAAACCCCACATAGAGATCAGTCACAGACCCCCCTGTGGAGATCAGCCCAGGAGATCAGGGACAGACTGTCCATGGAGATCAATCACAGACCCCCCCCCCCCCCCCCCCCCCCCCCGGACCCCCCATGGAGATCAGTCAAACAACCCCCACATAGAAATCACAGAAAGACCCCCCCATGGAGATCAAGGACAGATTTTCACCAATAAATGTGAAGCAAACCCCCCATAGCAATCAATCAAAGACCCCCCGTGGAGATCAAGAACAGACCCCCCCATGGAGATCAGTTAGTGATCCCCACCCATGTAGATCAAGGACAGAGTCCCAGCAATAAATGTGAAGAAAACCTCCATAGAGATCAGTGAGAGACCCCCGCATAGAGATTAGTCACAGACTCCGCTCCCCATGGAGATCAGGGACAGACCTTCCCATATAGATCACTCAAAGACCCTCCCCATAGAGCTTAGTCACAAACACCCACCCATGGAGATCAGTCAAACACCCCCCCTCCATGAAAATCAAGGACAGATTCCCACCAATAAATGTGAAGCAAACAGGGACAGGGACAGGAGAACAGGGACAGCCCCCTATAGAGATCAGTCACAGACCCCCCATAGAGATCAGTCACAGCCCTCCCTTGCATGGAGATCAAGGACAGTCCCCCCATAGAGATCAGTCACAGACCCCCTCCATGGACATTAAGACTGACCCCCCCACATGAAAATCAGGGGCAAAGACCCCTCCTGGAGATCAGGGTCACAGACTCCCCAGGGGCAGAGACCCTCCAGGCCAATCAAGGACAGAGTCCCCATGGACATCAAATTCAGAGACCACCCGTAAAAAACAAGCTCTCAAAACCCCAGGGGAAATCATGGTCAGAGACCCGCTATGGAGATCAGTGCCAGAAACCCCACCAGAGACAGAGACCCCTCATGGAGATCTGGTTTAAAATCCCCAGGGCAGCGACCCTCCATGGACATCAAGAACACTGACCCCAAAAGGAAACCACAGCGTGAGATCCACTAAGAGATGAGGCACAGAAAGCTGAAGATCAACAAAAAAGAAGAGATGGTGGAAGGCAGCTGCACAGTATGTAGCCACGAGGGGCAGAAATTTATAGGAAAATTAGGGCAAAAGATCAGGCGTCTGAGGGTGTCTGGCCCTGATTTCCATGAAGGGTCTCTGCCATTGATCTCCATGGGGGGTATGACTGATCTCCCTGTGAGTTTTAATATGGGGGGGGGTCTTGAACCTTGATCTCCATGGGGGATTTTTGATGCTGCTCCCATAATGGCTCTCTGAATCTGAGATCCCTAGGGATTCTGTGACCTTGATTTCTTTTTTTTTTTTCTTTGTTATAATAACTTTTTATTGACAGAATCCACGCCAGGGTAATTTTTTACAACATTATCCCTTGCACTCATTTCTGTTCCGATTTTTCCCCTCTCTCCCTCCACCCCGTCCCGTAGATGGCAAGCAGTCCTATATATGTTGAATATGTCACAGTATATCCTAGATACAATATATGTGTGCAGAACCAAACAGTTCTCTTGTTGCTCAGGGGGAATTGGATTCGGAAGGTAAAAATAACCCGGGAAGAAAAACCAAAATGCAAGCAGTTTACATTCATTTCCCAGTGTTCTTTGTCTGGGTGTAGCTGCTTCTGTCCATCCTTGATCAATTAGAACTGAATTATATCTTCTCTTTGTCAAGGAAATCCACTTCCATCAGAATCCATTCTCATACAGTATCGTTGTTGAAGTATATAATGATCTCCTAGCTCTGCTCATTTCACTCAGCATCACTTCATGTAAGTCTCTCCAAGCCTCTCTGTATTCATCCTGCTGGTCATTTCTTACAGAACAATAATATTCCATCACATTCATATACCACAATTTACCCAACCGTTCTCCAATTGATGGGCATCCATTCATTTTCCAGTTTCTTACCACTACAAACAGGGCTGCCACATTTTGGCACATACAGGTCCCTTTCCCTTCTTTAGTATTTCTTTGGGGTATAAGCCCAGTAGTAGCACTACTGGGTCAATGAGTGTGCACAGTTTGATAACTTTTTGGGCATAATTCCAGATTGCTCTCCAGAATGGTTAGATTCGTTCACAATTCCACCAACAATGCATCAGTGTCCCAGTTTTCCCACATCCCCTCCAACATTCATCATTATTTTTTCCTGTCATCTTAGCCAATCTGACAGGTGTGTAGTGGTATCTCAGAGTTGTCTTAATTTGCATTTCTCTGATTAATAGTGATTTGGAACACTCTTTCATATGAGTGGTAATGGTTTCAATTTCATCATCTGAAAATTGTCTGTTCATATCCTTTGACCATTTCTCATTTGGAGAATGAGATGATTTCTTATAAATTAGAGTCAATTCTCTATATATTTTGGAAATGAGGCCTTTATCAGAACCTTTAACTGTGAAGATGTTTTCCCAGTTTATTGCCTCCCTTCTAATCTTGTTTGCATTAGTTTTGTTTGTACAAAAGCTTTTTAATTTGATGTAATCAAAATTTTCTATTTTGTGATCAATAATGAGCTCTAGTTCATCTTTGGTCACAAATTTCTTCCTCCTCCACAGGTCTGAGAGAGAATCTCGTTCTTTATGCCTAAATCATGGACCCATTTTGATCTTATCTTGGTATACGGTGTTAAGTGTGGGTCCATGCCTAATTTCTGCCATACTAATTTCCAGTTATCCCGGCAGTTTTTGTGTGACCTTGATTTCTATGGGTGTCTATGACCATGATTACATAGAGAATCTGTTTGTGATCTCACTTACGACTCTCTTACTCTGATCTCCATGGTGGGGTCTCTGACCCGGTCTCCCTGGGTTGCCTTTGTCCCGGTCCTCCACGGGGGGTCTCTGCCTCAGATTATCCAAAATAGTTTCTAACACAGAACTCCATGTAGGGACGCTGGCATTGATTCCCATAGGTGTTGGTGTTTTTCTCTTCTTTAAAATAATAAAGGTTCTCTCTGGGAGAGAGAGTTTCTCTGGGAGGTTTTCTGGGGGCAGCTTTAGTTTCAGTTACAAGTAAATAATCATCCAAAATCACAGCCAGCTGATAATAGTCCTTCAACATAGCCCGGTTAGTTTTCTTAGAGGCCTATCTTCCTGCTTGGTTCTAAGAGCTCTTGCAGCTTTGTCCTTTGCTCCTGCCTCTGCTTTCTTCAGCCTCCAGCCAGTACCAAGGTGGAAGATGAAAATGAATTTCTCTTGCCTCGAGAGAGGGCTTGAAGGCTTCCTCCCAGAGTGCTCCTCTCCGACCCCAGTCAATGTTCCCAAGTAAGACCTCTCGAGTGGCTCACTGGAGCTATATTTATGCTGCTTCTCTGAGAGTGGGATTGTGGGATATCTCCCAGCGTGCTCTCTGGCCCTAAGAGTTCAAGGGAGGTGTGTATTCGGTGTCTCTTTCTAAACCCTGAAATCTCCCAAACATGTGAACTCCAATGAGTACTTAAATATTTCTTGCTTCTATGAGCTCTCTAAAGGTGTGAACACAAGCATTGTTTCTATCAGTTGTACTTAGTACCTTGTTTCAAGTTCTGGCCCAAAATATCTCCTTCTAAGATCAAATCAATCATACTGAACCATGCTAAATTAGATAATTATTGTCTCTATCAACTCCAATGGCTTAACACTTTGTAAAGATTCCAACATATGGGGAAGTGCTACCCCTGACTTCCAAAGTGGTGCTGCGACCTTGATGTCCATGGGAGGTCTCTGCTACAATATCCATTGGGGATCTGCCCTTATTTCATGGAGGTCTCTACCCTGATTTCTTTTTTTTTCATGTTTTTCAAAATAAATTTAATTTTTTTTATTAAAGATTTTATTTTCACAACATCTGCAAGGACAGTTTCTCAACATAGACTCTTGCATAGCCTTGCGTTCCAAACTTCCCCCTATATGTTACACATGTTAAAATATGTGTGACATTCAATATATGTAAACATATTTGCACAATTATCTTAAGGGGTCTTGTTCCCAGGTGGGGGTTTCTGACACTCATCTCCATAGGAGTTCTTTGACACTGACCCTCATTTTTATGTTCGGTCCATGCATTTGTTCTCCATGAGACATCTGTGTCCTTGATGTCCATGTAGAATCTCTACCCGCTTCGTATATAATTCAGGGGTCCTCAAACTTTTTAAATAGGGGCCAGTTCACTGTCCCTCAGACTTTGTTTTGTGGGCCTTTAAATAAAGAAACCTCATGGCCCTGGGTGAGGGGGATAAACGTCCTCGGCTGCCGCATCTGGCTCGTGGGCCGTAGTTTGAGGACCCCTGGTGTATATGATCCTGATATTTATGTGGGGACCTCTACCCCTGTTCTCCATGTTGAGTCTTTGCATTAGATTTTCATGGAGGGCTTCTACCTTGATTTCTTTGTGGGTCCCTGACTATGATCTCTATATTGTATCTGTCTGTGATCTCACGTGGGGGCCTTTGGCCCTGTTTTCCGGGGGGAGGGCTCTCTACCCCGATCTCCATGGGGTTTCTCTACCCCTGATCTCTAAAGGGGTCTTGTGACCCTGACGTCCATGAGGGATTTCTGCTCCCAGTTTCCATGGGTGTCTGCTCTCATCCCCATGAGGGTCTCTAGCCCTGATTTCCATGGGGGGCTCTGTGCCTCTCTTTCCTTAAGGGTCTCTGCCACAACAACGCTGCCACCTTTTGTTCCTTTCACGTTTCTCTTCCCTTCTTTGTGACCTGATCTTTCCCCTGTGAATCTTTGCCCCTTGTCTCCACACTCTGCTGTCTCCTTCCACCATCTCTTCTGTTTGGTTGGTCTTTAACACTCTATGCATCCGTGCTTAGTGAACCTCTATGGGGGGTTCTGTGACTAATCTCCATGGGGTTTTTATGGTCGGTCTCCGAATTTGATCTCCACGGGGGTTCTCTTTAACTGCCATCGACTGACAGTCCCTTCTCCTGGTGGGTCTATGATCAGTGGATCACCATCAGGAGTCTCTGACCTCATCTCCGTGGGGGGGTCTCTCACCATTACCTCCATAGATGGTCTGTCTCTGAATCTGATCTCTCTAGGGGGGGTTGTGACCCCTGATCTCCAAAGGGGTCCTATGATCCTGATCTACATGAGGGGTCTCTACCCCTGAGTATTTCTGTCTCTCATCACCATGGGGGTCTCTCACCCTGATTTCCTTGGGGGCTCAGTGCCTGCGATCTCCATCAGGGTCTCTCTCTAGTCCTGATCTCTATGGGAGTTCTCTACCCCTGATCGCCAAAGGGGTTCTGTGATTCTAATCTTCATGAGGGATCTCTTCTAATATCCATGGAGGGGTCCACTCGCATCGCCATAGCGGTATCTAGTACAGATTTCCATGTAGGCTCCAGGACCCCCTTATGGAGACTAGAAGCACAGACCTCCCACAGAGATTGGTGTTGGAGACCCCACACTGAGATTAATGGTAGCGAGCCCTCATGGAAATCAAGGTCAGACACCCCCCATACCGGAATAAGGGTTTACCCCTTCCATAGAGATCAGAGACAGACCCCCCCTAAATATCAGTGTCAGAGACCAATTTTGGAGATAAGGATCAGAATTCCCCAAAGAGATCATGGTCCTGGACCCTCCATGGGCAGAGCCCCCTTATGTAGACTGGGCTCACATACCCCCCACGGAAATCAGGGACTGACCCCCCATGTAGATGAGACTTAGAGTCAAATACAGAGACAACCCCCCCATAGAGAACAAACTCAGAGCCCACCCTTGAAAATTAGGGTCAGAGAACTCCCGAAGAGAGCAGGGTCAGACACCATGTATGAAGATCAATGTCAGAAAGCACCCCAGGGAAAGAGACCCCCCATGAACATCGAGGACAGAGTCCTCCATGTATTTCACATAGTGAGATGAATGAAGAGATGAGGGATGGGAAGCTGAAGACCAACAAAATAGAAGCGATGGTGGAAGGGGGAGAGTGAGGGGCAAAGATTCACGTGGAAATTAGGGGAGAAGAGCAGGTCGTGAGGAAGAAGAGAGAAATGTGTGAGGAATACAAGGTGGCAGGGTTATTGTTGCAGACTCCAAGATGAAGATCAGGAGCAGAGACCCTCCTCCAGGAAAGAGAACCCCCATGAGATCAAGTGTAGAATCCCCTCCTGGAGATTGGGGCAAAGAACCCCATTTGAAATCAGAGACAGACCCTTTATGGAGATCATGGTAAGAGATCCCCATAGAATTCTTTTTTTTTATTTAATAGCCTTTTATTTACAGGTTATATGCATGGGTAACTTTACAGTATTAACAATTGCCAAACCTCTTGTTCCAATTTTTCACCTCTTACCCCCCCACCCCCTCCCCTAGATGGCAGGATGACCAGTAGATGTTAAATATATTAAAATATAAATTAGATACACAATAAGTCTACATGACCAGATCCCCATAGAATTCAATGTCACAGACCCTCCCCAGGGAGATCAGATTCAGAGACTCATGATGGAGATCAGAGTTCAATATCCCCCGGCCTCGGAGCCCCTTATGGAGACTAAGGGCTGAGACCTCACATGGTGATTAATGTTGAAGTCCCTACATGGGGAGAAGTGGCAGACCCCCTCCAGACCCTTCCCAGAGAAATCAGGGCTAGAGACCCCCTATGAAAATCAGAGGCAGAACCCTCTTGGATATCTGGGTCAGAAACCACCCCTGGACATCAGGGCTAGAGACCCTCTATGGAGGTCAGAGACAGATGTCAAAGGACATCATGTTCAAAGACCTCCCAGGGAGGTCCAGGACTCAGACCCCTTATGGAGAACTTGCAGGGGGACACCTTGTGGAGATCAGGAGCAAAGACCCTCCATTGTCATCAGGGACAAACTCCCTATTGAGATCAGGGCCAGAGAACTCTTGTGGAGAACAAGGCAGACCCCCCCCCCCATGGAGATCGGGGCAGAGACACCCCATGGAAATCAGGGGCCGATATCCTTAAGGAGATTAGTGACAGAAATCCTTCCAGGGATGGAGACCCCTCATTGCAGATCAAGTTCACAGACCCCCGCCCCGGGGCAAAGACCCTCTATAAGCATCAAAGACAGGAAACCCCCCCACCATGGAGATCACAGTGTGAATCCACTGAGAGATGAGAGATAAAGAGCTGAACAATATTAAAAAAAGAAAAGATGGTGGAAGGGGACAGAAGAGTGTGTGGAGATGACAGGCAAAGATTTACAGGGAAATTAGGGGGATAAGGTCAGGTCATGAGGAAGGGAAGAGAACCATGTAAGATTTAATAGATGGCAGGGTTACTGTGGCAGAGAAGCCCCCAAATAGGTCAGTGACACAAACACCCCATGGATATGAGGGACTGAGATCCCACATGCAGATCTGTGTCAGAGATACTTTGTGGAGATCAGGGCCCAGGGCCGCCCACGGGCAAAGAACCCTGTGATCATCAGGACCAGGATCACACCAAGAAGATCAAGGGCAGAAGTCTCCCATGAAGATTAAGTGTAGGAACAAGCCCTGGACATCAAGAACAAAGATCCCTCATTGTGGTGGTCTAAGAAAGACTCTCCACTGAGAGCAGGGTCAGAGAACCCCTGTGGAGATCAATGACAGAGTTGGTCCTTGAAGATTAAATTAAGACTGACCAGAAAAATCAGGGTCACAAATTACACATGGACATCACGGGTAGAGACCTCCCATGGAGGTCAGGCACACAGGTCTGTAGTAGACATAAAGGTGACAGACCCGCCATCAAAATCAGAGCCAATAACCCCCCATGGAGAACAGGGTAACAAACCCCCCATGGAGAACAGGGACAGACATCCGCATGGAGATCAGTGGCAGAGCCCCCATGGAAAACAGGGACAGAGTGTCCACATTGAGGTTCGTGTCAGAGTCCCAGTATAGAGATCAGGATCCAATACCCTCCAGGTACAGGGAATCTCTATGGAGATCAGGTTAGGAGTGTCACCATGAAGATCAGTGGCATTGACCCCCCTCCTCCAGGAAGATCAGAGGGGAGACCCCATGGAGTTCAGAGCAGACTTCCCATGGAGATCAGAGGGATAGAGCCCCTATGGAAATCAGGGTCAGAGACCTCCCATGGAGATCAGGGTCAGAAACACCCCATGGAAATCAGAGCAGAAACTCCATGGAGATCAGTGGCAGAGACCCACATAAGAATCAGGGTCAAAGACACCCCCCATTGAGATCAGAGACAGACCTCCTATAAAGTGCATGGTCAGAAATCCACCATGGGAAGAGACACCCCCTTTCTAGAACGCCCATGGGCCAAGACCCTCCATGGACATTAAGGACAGAAATCCCCCATGGAGATCAAGGGTCCAATATCCAAGAGCCCCCAAAGAGAGAGCAGGGGCAGAGACCTCACATAGAGATTAGTGTTGCAGTCCCTCATGGAGATGAGTGGCAGACCTATCATGGACATCTGGGTCAGAGACTCCCCATGGAGATCAAGGACACAGACAAACCATGGAGACCAAAGGCAAAGACCACACATGGAGAGCAAGGTTGAGACCCCACTTGGAAATCAGGAACAAAGGTAGTCCATTGAGGTCAGAGAGACCCCCGTGGTGATCATGGTTATAGACACCCCCCATGGAAATCAAGATCAGAGACCTCCTATAGAGATCAGGGACAGAGACTCTCATGGAGATCAGCGGCAGAGACCGCCCATGGAAAACAGGGGCCAAATCTCCACATGAAGAACCGTGTCATAGTCTCAGTGTTGGGGTCAGAGTCCAATATCCCCAGGGGCAGAGAATCTCTATGGAGATTACATTTGGAGAGTCACCAGGAAGATCAGAGGCCTTGACACCCCATGAAGATAAGGTGTGGGGACCACCCATGGAGTTCAGAGCAGCCTGCCCATGGAGATCAGGGAACAAGATGCCCCAAGGGCCTAGAACCCCAATGGAGATCAGGGACAGAAACTCACTATCATACTATGATGATCAGGGGCGGACACCTCATGAAGTTCAGGGACATATAGCCCCATCATGGATACAATGGTTATAAGTCCCCCGGGGTCAGAGACGCTCCACGGACATCAAGGTCAGGGAGCCCCTTGGAGATTAGGAGATAAGATGAAAAAAGAGATGAAGGACTGCTTAAAACCAATGATAAAGAAGAGATGGGGAATGGGCAGCACATGTGTAGACATGAGGGGCAAAGACGCAGAAAAGTTATGTGGAAAAAAATCAAGTCATGAGGAAGGAAAGAGAAGTATGTCAGGGATAGAGGGTATCAGGGTTATTGTTGGCAGAGGCTCCATCAGAGAGATTAGGGGCAGACACCCCCATAGACATCAAATTGACACTACCCATAAAAATCCCCCATGCAGATCAGGGGTACAGACCTCCCAAGGAAATCAGAGGTACAGAACCCCCACAGATATTGGCTCAGAGAGCCCCTCATGGAAATCAGGGTCAGCGACCCCCCATGGAGATCAGGGTTAGAGGCCCATCATGGACATCAGGGTCAGAGATCCCCTATGGAAATCAGGGTCCAAGATGCACCAAGGGCAGAGCCCACTTACACACACCAGGGACACAGAGCCCCATGGAAATAAGAAAGAGATCCTCCATGGAGATGAGACTCAGAGACCCTCCTTAGAGGTCAGGGCAGACCCTCCATCATTGGCAGAGGCTTTCCATGGAGTTCAGGATCATAGTCACATCATGGAAATCAGGGGCAAAGACCCACATGGAGATCATAGGCAGACCCCATATGGATATGAGTGTCACAGACCCCCTCCCACTTTTATGCAGAAATTCTCCATGGAGATCTGGGTATAAAACCCCTCAGGAGAGAACAACCTTATGGAGCCCAGGGACACAGACCCCACATGGAGATCAGTGGCAGAGACTCCCCTGGAAAATCTGGATCACAGTAGCCACTGGGAGGGGGTTAGAAATCCTCCATGGACATCAAGGACAGGGATCCCCAATAAAGATCAAGGTCCAATAACCCCAGGGCATAAACCCCTTTATAAAGACCAGGGACAGAGACCTCATATGGAGTTTACTGAAGGACTCTCCCCATGGAGATCAGAAGCAGATACCCCCCCAGAGAAATCTGGGTCACAGAGGCCCCCAAGGGCAGAGACCCTCCCTGGACATCAAGGACAGAGAACCCCTCTCCTGCCCCAAAGGTAGACCTTAACTTTAAAAAAAAAATAAGTCAAAAAGTAAAGAGGACTCTGATGATACACAGCTTCTATGGTGAAACCTTGAGGAGATTTGAAAGGCAGATTGTCTCTAGATGAAGCCCCAAAAGGTGATATTACCTAGTCCCCACTACATAAGGCTCTCCTAGAAGAAATTAAAAAGGATCGCCAAAGAGAACTAGAAGAAAAATGGGGAAAGGAAATGAAAAGTTGGCAAGAGGGTTTGGAAAAGGCAACAGAAGAAAATCTGAAGAAAATTCACTACAAAATAGATTTAGTGAAATAAAAAAAGCATATAACTCATTAAAAGATAGATTTGATAAAATGGAAAAAGAAAGCAACTCCCAGAAAAACAGAATTTGTGAAACAGAAAAAGAAAATAACTCCTTAAAAAACAGAGAAATATGACGGTCACAAAAACCTAGGGAGATGAGACTCAGAAATCCATTATGGAAATTAGGGTCAGAGGCCCCATGGACATAAAGGTCCAATATCCCCAGAGCAGAGCCCCCTTATGCAGACAAGGGATACAGACCCCCATGAAAACCAGAGACAGACCCCCTCATGGACATGAGACTCAGAATTAAAAACAGAGACCCTACATGGAGAACAAAGTCAAAGACCGACCATCAAAATTGGGGGGGGCTCTCCCCCATGGAGATTAGGGTGAGAGACCATCTATGGAGATATGAGTCAGAAACACCCCCCCAGGGAAAGAGACACTCCATAAACATCAGGGACAGAGACCCTCATACAGATCAGGGATAGAGACCCCCATGGGGATGAGAGCAGATCATCCACATATATTAGAAGCATAGCCTCCCTATGGAGGTCAGGTACAGAGACCACCCATGGAAATCAGAGGCAAAGGCCCTCAATTGAGATGACTAACACACCCTGTACTGAGATCAATGTCAGACACACTCCATGGAGATCAAGGCAGACCATCCCTTAGAGATCAGAGCCAGAGATCCCCTGTAAAGATCAGGGTCACAGACCTACGAGGGGCAGTGAACCACCATGGACATAAAGAGCAGAGAACCCCATGGAAATCAAATTGAGAGACCGCCCATAAAAGTCAGTCTCAAAGAACCTCCATGGAGACCAGTGGCAGAGACCAGCCATGCAGATCAGGGTCCAATATGCCTGGGGCCAGAGCCCCCTTGTGGAGACCAGTGTCAGAGACCTTACCTAGAGATTAGTGTTGGAGACTACACATGGAGATATCGGCCCCCCTCGACAGTGCCCCCTTATACAAACCAGGGGAAAAGACCTCACATGGAGATTTGTGTTGGAATCTCCCTATGGAAATCAGTGGCAGAGACACCGCTTGGCAATTCAGCTCAGCCACCTCCCGTGAAGATGAGAGGTGGACCTTTCATGGACATCTGGGTCCAAGACCCCCTTCCCCATGGAGGTCAGGGATACAGACAAACCATGGAGACCAAAAAAAGAGACCACATATGGAGATCAAGGTCGGAGATCCCCTTCTTTGAAATCAGCACAAACTCTCTCAAATGAGATCAGAGACAGACCGCCTATGTAGATCATATTTAGAGACACCCCATGGAGGTTAGATCAGAGACTTCCAATGGTGATCCACTGATCATAGACCCACCGAGAAAAGAGACCCTTAATGGACGCCAATGACAGAGATCCCCGAATGGAGATTAAATTCAGAGACTGATTATAAAAACCAGGGTCAGAGAATCCCCATGGACGTTGGGGTCAGAGATTTCTTATAAAGATCCCTGTCAGAAAGCCCCTTCACAGTAAAGAGGCCTCCCATGGAGATAAGGGCTACAGATTCCCCCAAGGAAAGAGATCCTCCATGGATATCAAGGACAAAGCCCCACCATGGATTTCTCCACAGGAGATTCACTAACAGATGGTGGATAGAGAGCTGAAGACCTCTGAAGAAGACTGAAGAAAAAGAAGAGATGGTAGAAGGGGGCAGCAGAATGTGTGGAGATGAGGGCAAAGTTTCACAGGGAAATTAGGGAAAAAGATCGGGTCATGGAGAAGGATAGAGAAATATGTAAGGCAGGGCTATTGTGGCAGATTCCACCCATGTAGATCAGGTTCTAAGACATGGAAGGGACTGAGAAGCTCTATGAACATCAGGGCAGGAGACTCACCATGAAGATCATAGGCATTGATTCCCCATGAAGATGAGATGCAAGGACATACCATGGAGTTCAGGTTCATAGACTGTCCATGGAAATCAGGGGCAAAGACCACCATGGAGATCACAGGCAGACCCCCCTCCATAGAAATCAGAGTCACAGAACTTTATGGAGATTAGAGTCAGAGATCCTGCATTGAGATCAGGGTGAGAGACCCTACTTGGAGATCAGAGGAGACCCTCATGGATGTTCGAATCAGAGTTCCCACTAGGAGATCAGTGTCAGAGATCCCCATGGAGATCAGAGGTACAAAGCTTACATGAAAATCAGGTATGGAAACCCCCATAAGGATGAGTGGACCCCCCCATGGATATAAGAAGCAGAAACCCCCCCATGGTGATCAGGTCACAAGACCCATTTGGCATTTAGGGGTGGAGAACCCTCATAAAATTCAGGGGTAGATAACCCCCATGGAAACCATGGGCAAAGACCCTCATCTGAGATCAGAGACAGACTGCTTATGGAGTTTATGGTCAGAGACCCCCCATGGAGACTATGATCACAGAATCCCTGTGGAGATGAAATTCAGAGATCCTGCATGGAGATCAGGGTGCAAGACCCCACAAGCCATCCCCCTTATGAATATTAGGGACACAGACTCCCTATTGAGACCAGTGGCAGAGGTCTCCCCTCAAAATCTGAGTCACAGCAGCCCCCGGGGGCAGAGAACCTTCATGAACATCAAAAAGAGAGATTCTCCATGGAGATCAAGGTCCAAAGCTCTCCAGAGCGGGGCGTCCTTATAGCGACCAGGAGCAGAGACCTGACATGGAGATTAGTGTTGGCGTCCTCCCACAGACATCAGTGGCAGAGACCTCTCATAGAAATCTAGGCTACAGACTCCCATGGGGATGAGGACAGACCTCCCCCATGATTTTTAGAGACCCCCCCCCCATGGAGATCAGGGCCCAAAAGCCTCCATGGAGGTCTGTGGAATGCCCAACCCATGAAAATGCCATAAATCAGACCAGCTGTTCTGGCTCTCACAGAAACCATGAAAAGGGAGAGGAAAAGAAAGACAGACACCGGTGTTCTTTCCAAAGTGCCGCTCTCTCAAGAAGAGACCAGAGACAGAGCTCTTCATTAGCACTGATTGCACTCTTACATGCTTTCTAACCACAATGTTGCTAAGGAAACACAAATGAAAACAAAAAGTAGACAAATCAGTCAGTCTATGAAGGGACCATGAGAAAGCTGGGTTCAAGGAGAAACTTTAGCATTCTCAGACACACTGTCTCTCCTCCTATCTGGGCAGGTGGCTTTTCATTCATGCAAATTCTGTTCTCATGACATCTCCGTACTCCCGAAGCTTCCCGGCCTCTGCCGGCCAATGAGCAGACTGGAATGGGGGTTTGTGCCAGGTCAGAATGACACAAATTGCTGCAAACTGAGTGCAGATTGAGCAGGCCAGAACGCCTGGGAAAGTACAGCTTGGAAACAGCAAGCTATGTACAGGCTAGGCAGGTGATTCCATCACCAAGGCAGGTATGATTACCTGAGAGGTCACAGAGATCAGTGTCAGAAATACCCACCTGGCAAAGTGACCCCCATGGAGAAGAGGGTTAGATAGCACCCAGGGAGATCAGTGTTAGAGAGATCGTGGAGATCAGGTTCAAAGATCTCCAAAAGAGATTAGGGTCCAAGACCCCATAGAGGCATAAGCCCCATTATGCAGACCAGAGATATAGACCCCCATGGAAATTTAGAGACAGAACTCCAGTGGAGATGAGACTCAGATTCAAAAACCGAGACCCCCCTGGAGACCCAATTCTCAAACTTCCCATGAAAATCAGGATCAGAGGACCCTGATGGAGATCAGTGTCAGAGACCATCCAGGAAAATCTGGGGTTCCTCCAGGGATAGACTCTGCTTGGACTTCAAGGATATAGATTCCCCCCATGGAGATCAATGTCCAATAACCCCTGGGGCACAGCCCCCTTATAGAGACCAGGGGCCGAGATCTCATATGGAAGATAGCATCGGAGTCACCTCATGGGGATCAGTGGCAAAGACCCCTAATGGAAATCAGTCCCAAAGTTCCCACAAGGAAATCTGTGTCAGAAATCCATTCTGGAGATCTGGGTCAGAGATCCCTCACAGAGATCAGGGCCCAACACTCTCGGGAGGCAAAGAACTCCTATGGGGATCAGGGCAAGAGATGATGAAGTGCAAAAACCTTCCATGGAATTCAGGTTCACAAATCCCACATTGAAATCATGGCAGATCCCCTATTGATATCAGGATTAGAGAACCCTCATGGAGATCAGTCCCACAGACCCTTCCATGGAGATGAGTACAGAACCCCCATGGAGATCATGAGCCGACAACCCCTGGGATGTGATGGGGAGAGACCCTCCATAGACTTCATAGAGACCTGCCATGGAGATCAAAGTCAGAAACCCCCCATGGAAATCAAGAGCAAAACCCCCCGTTGAGATCAGAGACAGACCCACCATTGAGATAAAGACAAACCCCACCATGAATATCAGGGGCAGAGACCCCCTCATGGAAAACAAGGTTAAAGACTCCCATGGAAATCAGGGTCAGAGCACCCTCGTGGATGTGCTGGACCATCCATACACATTATTCTAGACTGCCAGGGTCATACATACCAGTCTTTGGGATATTCCTGGATACACACAAAGATGAGCCGATCTTGAGGTGCAAAACAGCCTTTCTTTATTGGAAATCTCAGCAGAGGTTAGCAGGAAGCAAGAGCAAGAGAATGCAAGAGCAAGTGTGCGTATGTGTGCCTGCATCTCTCTCCGAGTTTGACTCAATGCTAGCTATTTATACTTATTCTCTTCTGGGACTACCCTGTGCCTAGCCCGTTCAGTAGTGTGTAGGTGGATCTGCAAAAATGGAGACAGCTGGAGTTAGTTCTGCATCCCAGGAGAAGATTTAGCAAGAGGACACGTCCCTTGCCATCTCCAGAAACCCACAGCAGTTAACACTTACCAGACACAACCTCCTGCCTCAGAGACCAAGTCCTTTTTTACCTCCTGAGTCCATCACCGGCTGACATGGCGTACACAGCAATTCTCACTTGGAGATCAGTATCAGAGACTCAACATGGAAAACAGGGTTAGAGATCACCCATAGAGATTAGGGTCCTATAACCCCTGAGTCCCATTATAAAGGTCAGGGTCAGAGATCCCCTATAGAGATCAGGATCCAAGAAGCCTCAGGGGTAGAGCCCCCTTATGCAGACCAGGGACACAGACCCTTCATGGAAATCAGAGACAGAGCCTGCCATGGACATGAAACTCAGAGTCAGAAAGGAGGCAGAAGAGCGTGTGGAAATGAGAGGCAAAGATTCACAGGGAAAATAGGAAAAATTCTTCATGAAGAAGGGAACAGAAATAGGTAAGGAATAAAAGATGATATTTAACATCTACTGGTCATCCTGCCATTTAGGGGAGGGGGTGGGGGGGGTAAGAGGTGAAAAATTGGAACAAGAGGTTTGGCAATTGTTAATGCTGTAAAGTTACCCATGTATATATCCTGTAAATAAAAGGCTATTAAATTTAAAAAAAAAAAAAAAAGGAATAAAAGATGGCAGTTATTGTGGTAGAGAACCCAGATCCCCTAGAAGCAGAGCCCCCTTATAGAGAATAGGGACACCGACTTCCCATGGAAATCAGAGACAGATGCCCCATGGACAAGAGACTCAGTGTCAAAAATAGAGATTCCACTTGGAGAATAAATTCAGAGACCGCCCATGAAAATCAAGGTCAGAACACCCCCATCTTGGTCATGGTCAGAGACCATATGTGCAGACCAGTTTCAGAAATCAACCCAGGGAAAAATATCTTCCATGGACATCAAAGACAAAGACCCCCATGTAGATCATGGAGTAAGTTGGATGAAGAGATGTGGGATAGAGAGCTGAAAACCAAGGAAAAACAAGAGATGGTGGAAGGGTCAGCAGAGTGTGTGGATATGAGGGGTAAAGATTCACAGATAAATTAGGGGGGAAAGATCAGATCATGGAGAAAGGAAGAGAAACGTGTAAGGAATAAAATGTGGCAGGGTTACTGTTGCAGAGATCCCACCAAAGAAATCAGAGGCAGAAAACGCGCCCAAAGAAATAAAGGACAGAGACCCCCCACTATGGAGATCATTGTTAGTGATCCATTATGGGGAACTGGGTCAGAGAATCAACTAGGAGATCAGGTCAATTAATTTACATGGAGATCAGGGTATAAGAACCCACATGGAGATCATGTTCAAACCCCCCCCATGGAAATCAGGGTTAGCAAATCCTCATGGAGATCAGTGTCAGAGTCCCATTATGGAGATCAGGGGCAGCGTCCACACTTAAACATTACTGTTGGAGACAGTTTCTAGTCGTTTTTCAGTTGATTCTCTAGGGTTTTCTAAGTATACCATCATTATCACCCTTAAAGAGTGTTCATTAGGTTTCCTCATTATCTATTCTAATTTTATAATCTCCTTTTCTTCTCTTATTCCCAAAGCTAACATTTCTAATACAATATTGAATGGTAATGGTGATAGTGGATAAACTTGTTTCACCCCTGATCGTATTGGGAATGGTTCTAGTTTTTCCCCATTATGTGTGATGCGTGCTGGTGGTTTTAAATAGATGCTACTGATCATTTTAAAGAAAAGTCCATTTATTCCTATACTGTCTAGTGTTTTTTTTAATAGGAATGGGTGTTTGATTTTATCAAATGCTTTTTCTGCATCTATTGAAATAATGTAATCATTAAAGAGTTATTTACCCAATTATATGTCAAGAAATTCAATAGTCTAGTAAAATGGGGAATACCTACTATAAATATAGATTCCCCAGATTAATAGAAGAAATAAATTACTTAAATAGTCTCATTTTAGAAAAAGAAATAGAACAAGTTATTAATCAATTCCATAAGAAAAAATCTCCAGGGCCAGATGCATTTACGTGTGAATTCTACCAAATAGTTAAAAAAGAATTAACTCCAATACTATGCAAATTATTTGAAAAAATAGAGAAAGAAGAACTCCTGTCAAATAACTGACCAGACAGTACTGATATTCCACCTCAACTTTCCAAAGGAGTCCTGTGACCCTTGATCTCCATGGGGGATCTTTTGACCCATATCTATATAATTGGTCTCTGACACTCATGTCTATGGTGGGGGGGGGTAGGGAATAGGGTGGGGGAGGGGAGGGTGGTGGTGGTGGTGAGTGGTTGTTCTAACACTGATCTCCATGGGGGGTCTCCTTCCCAGGCTGAGGGTTTCTGACATTGATCTCCATGGAGGGTCTCTCTGATCTCATTTGGGACTTTTTGCATTAATTTTTGAGAGGACTCTCTGGTCTTGATTTCCATGTGTAGTCACTGCCTTTGGTCTCATAGGTTTTCTGTGTCCCTTACCTCCATTGGGGTCTCTAGAACCAGATGTCCATAAGAGGTCTGCTTTTGATCTTCATGTGAGGTCTCTGGCTAGATTTCCATGAGGCATCCCTACCACTGATCTGCATGGGGAGATTCAAACACTAATCTCCATGTGAGGTCTGTGGCCCTGGCTCATATGGGGTCTCTACCCTGTGGGGTATTGGACTCTGATCTCCAGCTAGGATCTCTGACTCTAATCTCCATAACAGGTTTCTGAATATCATCTCCTTGGTGGATGTGATTTAGATTTCTGTGGGATCTCTGGACATGATCTCCATAAGGAGTCTGTCTAATTGTTCTAATTTGGGGGGTCTTTGTTCTGATCTTCATGGGAGGTCGCTGTTCATAATATACACAGGAGGGTCTGCTCTGATCTCCATGTGGTGTCTCTGACCCTCATCTACATAGTGGAATCTCTACCCTTGCATAGCTCTGCCTCTCATCCCTATGATGGTTTTTGCCCTGATTTCTGTACCTTTGATCTCGTGGAGATCTCTGCCCTATCTCCTGGTGGGTTCTCTAGACAATAACTCTACCATCTTTTATTCCTTACCTATTTCTTCCTTCTTCATGAAGAATTTTTCCTATTTTCCTGTGAATCTTTGCCCTCATCTCACACTACTCTTCTGCCTCCTTTTCAACATCTTTTCGTTCGTCTTCAGCTCTCAATCCCTAATCTATTAGTGAATTTCATATCATGATCTCCATGGGGGTCTCTGTCATTGGGGTGATGGAGAGTCTCTTTCCTGGGCGGGGTTCTGACACTAATCTCCATAGATGGTCTCTGACCCTGATCTGCATGGAGGGTTCTCTGATCCTGCTTTTAATGGGCAGTCTGTGAACTTTATCTCCATGGGCGTCTGCTTCCTTGATGTCCATGAGGGGTCTCTATCCCTGGGGTGTATGATCCTGATCTTCATGGGGTGTCTCTTCCTTTGATCTCCATGATCTCTGAATATGATCTTTCCTGGAGGGTTTGTTACCTTGATTTCTATGTGGATCTGGGGCCATGATCTCCATAAGGCATCTGTCTCGAATCTCATAATCACTTTGTCCTGATTTCCAGGGGCACTCTACTCTGATTCCATGGAGGGTCTCTGCTTATCTCCATGGGGTTCACATTCACAGGCCAGGGTTTCTGACTCTGATCTCTATGTGGGTCTCTGTCCTTGTTGTCCATAGAAGGTCTCTTTTCCTGGAGGGCTTTCTGACTGGTTTTTATAGATGGTTTCTGACCTTGATCTCCATCTAAGTTCTCTACCCCCAGTCTTCATGGTTTCACTCTAATCATAATCTCCATAAAGATTCTGTCTCTGATCTCAATTGAGAGTCTTTGCGCTGTTTGCCAAGGTGGGTCACTGACCTTGATCTTCATGTGTTTTCTGTGTCTCGGACCCAGATGTCCATGAGAGGTCTATCTCTGATCTTCAGGATGGGGTCTCTGTCCCTAATCTCCATGTGGAGTCTCCAATACTAATCTGTATGTGAGGTCTTTGCTCCTTGTTTGTATAAGGGAGCACTGTCTGGGGGAGGGTATCTCCATGTGGAGTCTCCAACACTAATCTCCATGTGAGGTCTCTGCCCCTGATCTCCATGCTGTCTGATCCTTTTCTCAATGGGGGGGGGTGCCCTTGATTTCCTTGGTTGGATTTTGACCTTGATCTCCAAGGTGGTCCTCTACCCTATGATGTCCATGGAGGGTTTCTAAGACCTGATTCGTCAGGGGGTCAGTGACTGAATATCCATTGGGGTGGTCTCTGCCCCTGATCTCCATAGGGAGTTTCTTATCTTGATCTCCATGGGACATCTCTACCCTGATCTCCTGATGTCCGTGAGTGGGTTTGTGCCCCTGATCTCCATGGGGTGTGCAGTGATCTCCATGGGGGGTCTCTACCTGATCTTCATAAGGGTCTGCCCTGTCTTTATTGGGTGGTCTCAGACTCTGTTCTTCGATGGGGTTCTACCTCTAATTCCATCTTTGCTCATTATTACCATAGGGGTTCTATTATTCTTCAGTCCATGGCACGTCAATGCACTTGATCTTCATGGGATACTTTTTATTTCTGATCTCCATGGCGGTACTCCAGTACTCTATAAGGGTGCTCTGCCATGGGGGTATTGGACCTTGATCTTCATGGGGGATCTCTGTCCATGATGTCAATGGAGGGTTTCTGCTCCTGGGGTCATATGTGACATTGATTTCCATGTGGTGTCTCTGCTACTGATCTCAATGGGTCTGTATCCCTGGTCTCCATAGGGGGGCTCTGCCCTTGGGGGATCTTGCACCCTGGGCTTCATGCAGGATTTCTTATCATAATCTTTATGGGGGGGGATTCTTTGACTCTGATCTCTTTGAAGCATCTGGTAATATTCATGGGGGTCTTTGCCCCAGATTTTCACCAGTTGCCTATGACCCTGAACTTCATTGTGGGTCCCTGCATCTCATCTATATGGTGTGTCTATGCCTATGATCTTCTTAGTGAGTCTCTAGCCCTGATCTCCATAGGGCTTCTCTGCCTCTTCAGTATCTTGGACCCTGATCTCCATAGGGAATCTCAGACTCAGATATCCATAATGGGTCTCTAACTCAGATCTCCATGTGAGTAATCTAACCCTGGTTTCAATATGGCAGCTCTGCCCTATCGGGTATTGGACTCTGATCTCCTTAAGGAATCTCTGACCCTGATCTCCATAAAGGGCCTCTGAATCTGATATCCCTGGGTGGTCTGTGACATTGATTTCTATGGGGGACTCTAATGATAATTTCCATAGACAGTTTATCTTTGATCTCATTTGCAGGTCTCTGACCTCGAGCTCCATGGGAGGACTCTTTCCCTGGTCCTCATGGGAAGTTTTCACTCCTGATCTCCAAAGGGGTCCTGTGACCTTGATCTCTATGGGGCATCTCTGTCCTTGATATTATTGAGGGGTTTGTATGCCCTGGGGATCTATGACCCTCTGATCTCATTTGAGGTCTTTCCCTGATTGTCATGGGTGCTCCTTACCAGTGATCTCCAGAAGAGTCCTGTGATCCAGATCTCCATGGGGGGGTCTCTGCTTTCAGTATCCACATGGAGCTCTGTTTTCATCCCCATGGGGGTCTCTAGTCTCAATTTCCATGGGGGAGTCTCATTTTAATCTCCATGTGTGGTCTCTACCCCTGGTCTCCATGATGGTCTGTATCCCTGAACTCCAGGGGCGATCTCTGACCCAGATATTCTTGAGGGGACTGCCTCAGTTCTTCACATGGGTTCTATGGCCTTGATCTCCATGGTGGATCCCTAAACAGGGTCTTTTAACGAGATTATAAATAAATTAGAGGAACATAGGATAGTTTATCTCTCATACTTATGGAGGAGGAAGAATTTTGTGACCAAAGATGAACTAGAGACCACTATTGATCACAAAATAGAAAATTTTGATTACATCAAATTAAAAAAGCCTTTGTACAAACAAAACTAATGCAAACAAGATTAGAAGGGAAGCAACAAACTGGGAAAACATCTTCACAGTTAAAGGTTCTGATCAAGGCCTCATTTCCAAAATATATAGAGAATTGACTCTAATTTATAAGAAATCAAGCCATTCTTCAATTGATAAATGGTCAAAGGATATGAACAGACAATTCTCAGATGATGAAATTGAAACTATTACCACTCATTTGAAAGAGTGTTCCAAATCACTATTGATAAGAGAAATGCAAATTAAGACAACTCTGAGATACCACTACACCCCTATCAGATTGACTAAGATGACAGGAAAAATAATGATGAATGTTGAGGGGATGTGGAAAACTGGGACACTGATGCATTGTTGGTGGAGTTGTGAACGAATCCAACCATTCTGGAGAGCAATCTGGAATTATGCCCAAAAAGTTATCAAACTGTGCATACCCTTTGACCCAGTAGTGCTACTACTGGGCTTATACCCCAAAGAAATACTAAAGAAGGGAAAGGGACCTGTATGTGCCAAAATGTTTGTGGCAGCCCTGTTTGTAGTAGGCCCATTTCTACATGATTTCCTATATAGGCTCTGTGCTACTGATCACTATGGGTGTCTCTGACCCTGATCTCCATAGGGGAATTATGCTTCTAACATCCATGAAGGTTCTGTTCTGATCTCCATATGGGATCTCTCACCCTTATCTACATGGGGGGTGTCCCTGGTCTCGATAAGGGAGCTGTGCCCCGGCAGTGTCTTGCACCCTGATCTCTATGCAGGATCTCTGATCCTCATTTCCATGAGTTCTGTGACCCAGATTTCCATGAGGGTTTTGCCTGTGATCTCAATGCGGGTATTTTCCCCCTGATTTCCATGAGGTGCCTCTATGAGCTTGATCTCCATGGCACATCTCTGCATCTCATCTTCATGGGGGGGGGGCTCTATGCCCGTGATCATGGTGAGTCTCTGGCCCTGATCTCCATAGAGCTTCTCAGCCCCTTGAGTGTCTTGGACCCTGATCTCCATAAGGGATCTCTGACCCAGAGCTCCACAATGGGTTTTTATTTACAAAGATCTCCATTTAGGGTCTTCTCACCTTGATCTACATGGGTGGTCTCTACCCTGATCTCCTTTATGGTGTCTGCCACAATAACTACCACCTTTTATTCCCTACAAGTTTCCCTTCTTCATGATCTGATCTTTTCCCCCAAAATTCCCTGTGAATCTTTGCCCCTCATGTCCCCACACACTGTTGCCCCCTTCCACCGTCTCTTCTTTTTGGTTGGTCTTCATCTCTCTGTCACCTCTTGGTGAATCTCATGCCATGATCTCCATGGGGGCTCTGTGTCCCTGCTTCCATAAGGGAATCTGCCCAGGGATCTTGTACCATAATCCTTGATGCAGGAGTAAAAAGTACCCAGGTTATTGTTGCTGAAACCTCACCAAAAGTGATCAAGAGCAAAAAGCCCATGGAGATCAGAGAGCACAGAACCTCCATGGTAATCAGGCAAGAGACCTCCATAGCCATGAGAGGCAGAGGTGTTCAGGGATAGAGACCCTTCATGAATTCTAGGACAGAGAACTTTTATGGGGAGTAGTGTCAGAGAACCTCCCAATGGAGATTGGGGCAGAGACCCTTTATGGAGATCGGTGTCAGAAACTTCCCCAGGGACAGAGACTCCCATGGAGATCAGCAGGAAAAACCCCTCAAGGATATCAGAAGTAAAGACCCCCTATGAAGATCAAGTGCGTTGATGCACCGAGCCATGCAGGGTCATAGCCTCCCCATGGAAATCGGGGACAAACACCCTCAGGAAGACTAGAGGCAGACCCTCCATGGAGATCAAGGCCAGAGATGTCCCATAAGAACAGGGTCAGGAGACCCTATGAAAATCAGGGACAGAAACCCCAAGGAGAGTAGGGTCACAAATCCCCAATAGAGATCAGGGGTAGGGACCTGACAAGGAATTGAGGGACAAAGACTCCCTACTTGAAACGAGAGACAAACCCTCATGGAGATCAGGGTCAGAGACACCTGTGGAGATCAAAGAAGACACACAATGGAGATCAGGCAGATATGCCCCATGGAGAGCAGGGTCAGAGTCCCATGGGGTAAAAGACCCTGCATGAAGATCAAAGACAGAGAATCCCAGGAAGATCAAATTCAGACTGCACATAAAAATCAGGGTCACAAAACACTCAAAGTGATCAACAATAGGAACCCCCCAAAAGAGATCATGGTAGAGACCCCCTGGAGATCAAGATCAGAGACCTCACATGGATATCAAGAGTAGAAGAGATCAAGTTCACGGAGCCCCTGAGGACAGAGACCCTACATGGACATCAGGACCAGGCTTCTCCATGTAGATTCTACGGTGAGATGGATATGGAAATGAGGGATTGAGAGCACGAAGACCAAAGGAAAAGAAGAAATGGTGGAAGGAGCAGCTGACTGTGTACACCTGAGTGACAAAAGATTCCCAGGAAAATTATATGGAAAACATCAGGTCATGAGGAAAGGAGGAGAAACATGTTAGGAACAGAAGATGCCCAGGGTTATCGTTGCAGAGACCCCACCAAGGAGATCAGGGGAAGACAACCCATGGAGATCCAGGACAGTGACCCCCCAAGTAGATGAAATCATCACAGCCCATAAATATCAGGGTCACAAATTCCTCATGTGGGTCAGGGGTAGAGACCTCCCATGGAGGTCAGAGTAGAGCTCCTCCATGGAAATTAGTGTGAGAGATCCATGATGGAGATCAGTATCAGGGAACCCCATGGAGATCAGAGTCCAATATTCCCCCTGGCCAGGGTCCCCTTATGGAGACTAGGGGCATAGACCTCACAGGGAGATGAATGTTAGAGACCTCCCATGGAGATGAGGGGGTCGAGACCCCTCATGGGCATTAATGTCAAAGATTCCATACTGGAATAAGGGGCAAAGAACCCACATATCATGCTCCAGGACCCTCTAGAGGAAGAACTCCCTTATGTAGACTAGGGTCATATATCCCCCATGGAAATCAAGGACAGACCCCCCCATGAAGATGAGACTCAGCATCAAATACCGAGAAAACCCCCCCATAGAGAACAAACTCAGAGACCACCCATGAAAATCAGGGTCAGAGAACTCCCAAGGAGAGCAGGGGCAGACACCATCTATGGAGATCAGTATCGTTAATCCCCCCCAGAGAAAGAGACCCTCCCTGCTTATCAAGGACAGAGACCCTCATGTATTTCACATAGTGAGATGAATAAAGAGATGAGGGATAGAGAGCTGAAGACCAATGAAAAAGAAGAGATGGTAGAAGGGGGCAGAGTGTGTGGAGATGAGGGGTAAAGATTCCCAGGGACATTAAGGGGGAAATGAGGTCATGAGGAAGAGAAGAGAAATGTGTGAGGAATACAACGTGGCAGGGTTATTGTTACAGAGACCCCAAGATTAAGATCAGGGACAGAAACCCTCTCCTGGGAAAGAAAACTTTCATGAAGATAAAAGTACAGAAAGCCCTCATAGAGATCGGGACAAAGAACCCCAACTGAAAATAGAGGCAGACCCTCTAAGGAGATCATGGTAAGAGATCCCCATAGAAATCAAGGTCACACCCCCAGGGAGATCAGAGTTAGAGATCCCAAAGGGAGCTCATAGTTCAATACCACCCCACCCCACCCCCAACCAGAGCCCCCTAATGGAGACTAGGGGCTGAGACCTCACATAGAGATTAATATTAGAGTCCCTACATGGAGAGAAGTGGCAGATCCCCTCCAGACCCTCCCCATAGAAATCAGGGCAAGAGACCCTGTATGAAAATAAGACGCAGAACCCTCTTGGACATCTCGGTCAGAGACCACCCCTGGAGGTCAGAGCTAGAGACCATGGAGGTCAAAGGCATACGCCAATGGACAATCATGGGGTGTCTCTGCCACTGATTTCCATGATGGGTATGTGACTTTGATTTCCATTAGGGTCATGTGTGACTGACCTCCATTGTGGGGAGACTATGTTCTTGATCTTCATGGAGAGACTGTGACCCCGGGTATTCTGTGACCCTGATCTCCATGAGGTGTCTCTGCCCCGATCTCCATATAGGGGGTTTGTCTTGTTCTCCATAGGGGTTCTCTGACCCTGACCTCAATGGGGAGTCCATCTCTGATTATACTGGAAGGTTTTTGCTTGTAATCTCCACAAGGCGTCACTGTCCCAGGTCTGCCTCTGGACAAATTCCCCATGGACATCAAGTGTTGGGACCTCCCATGGAGGTCAGGCACACAGATCCCAGGAGACATAAAGGTGACAGACCTCCCACCGAAATCAGGGCCAAAGACCTCCCCCCATGGATAAAAGGATAACAGACCCCCCCCCAATGGAGAACAGGGACAGATACCCGCCTGTAGGTCAATGGCAGAAATCTCCCATGAAAATGAGGGACAGAGTCTCCACATGGAGTTCTGTGTCAAAGATCCAGTATGGAAATCAGAATCAGAATATCCCATGGAGATCAAAGTTGGAGTTTCTCCATGGAGATCAGTGGTAGAAATCCCCCAAGGAGATCATGGGTAGTGACAACCCCCCATGGAAAGCCCCTATTGAAATCACAGACCTGCTATTGAAATCAGGGTCAGAGGTCACAACAGAGATCAATGCAGACTCCCCATTTGATTTCAGGATTAGAGACCCTCCAGGGAGATCAGGGTGCAATACCCCCAAGGCACAGTCCCATTATGGAGACCTGGGGCAGAGACCTCACATGTAGATTACTGTTGGAGACTCTTCATGGAAATCAGGGGCAGACAGCACACATGGAGTTCAGGGGCAGGCCACCAATTGACATCAGGTTCATAGAGCACCCATGGAGGTCAGGTACACAGACCCCCCCCCCAATATAGATGAAGGTCAGAAAACCCTATGGAGATCTAGGCAGACCACCATGTGGAGATCATTGGCAGAAACATCCCATGGAGCTCAAGGACAGAGTCCCCCTATGAAGATCAAATTGAGACTGCCCATGAAAGTCAGGTTGACAAATCCCCCACGGACATCAAGGGTAGAGACCTCCTACGGAGGTCAGTCACACAGAGCCCTAGTAAAGATCAAGGTCAGAGACCTGCCAGGGAAAACAGGGGCAAAAGCCTTCATCGAGATCAGGGTAAAAGATACCCCCATGGAGACCAGTGTTAGAACCCCATTATGAAGATCAGGATCTGAGACCACTGATGGAGATCAAGGAGAGACACCTTCATGGAAAACAAAGAGAGTTTTCTAGCTGAGATCAGTGTCAGAGATCCAGTATGGAGATCAAAGTCACAAAACCCAATGGAAATTTAGATACAAGACCACCCATGGGCAAAGAACCACTATGGAGACAGGGGCAACAGAGATACCATGAAGACCAGGCACATAGATACTTCATAAAGGTTAAATGCAGGGATGCCCTGTGGAGATCAGTTTAGACATCCTCAAGGAGATCGGGGCAGAGACATTTCATGGAGATCAAGTGCAGAGTCCCTCCATGAAGATCCAATTAAGAATGCCCAGAAAGATCAGGGTCACATATTCCCTATGGAAATCAGGGATAGAAACCCCCCACGGAGGTCAGGCTTGAAGACCTTTAGTAGAGATGAGATCACAGACCCATCATGGAAATCGGGGCAAAGAACCCCTATGGAGAACAGGATGAGAGACCCCCCCCAATGAAGGACAGGGTCAGAGAATCATTATGAAGAGCATGTTCAGAGACACTCTCTATGGAGATCAGGGACAGACACCCTCATGTAGATCTGTGTTAGAGACCTATTATGGAGATCAGAATCAGAAAACCCCATGGAGATCAAGGTTAAAGACCCCCCAGGGAGATGATGGTTGGGTACACACCCTCCCCCCCCATGCCATGGAAATTAGAAACAAAAAGCCTTTATTGAAATCAGAAAAAGATCAGCTTACCTTTGGAATAGCTGATCTATGGAAATCAGGGTCAGAGACCACCATGGAGATCAGTGCAGACTCCCCCCATTTGATTTCAGGGGCAGAGACCTTCCATAGAGATCAGAATCCAATACCCCCTGGGGCAGAGTCCCCTTGGGGAGGCTAGGAGCAGAGACCATACATGGAGATTGCTGTTAGACTCTCTCCATGGATATCAGTGCCAGAGACCCCCTCAGGGATATCAGGATCCAGTACCCCCAGGGAAAAGCCCCCTTTTGGAGACCAGGAGCAATGACCTCACAAGGGAGATTAATGTTGGAGTCCCCCCATGGAGACCAGTGGAAGAGACACCCCATGAAGATCAGTGGCAGAAACCAGTCATAGAAATCACGGTCCAATGGATGAAGAAATGAGTGATGGAGAGCTGAAGACTAACAAAAAAGAAGAGATGGGGGAGGATGGCAGCAGAGTGTGTAGACATGAGGGACAAAGAGATAAATTACAGAGACAACATCAGGTTATGAAGAAGGGACGAGAAACATGTAAGGAATAGAAGGTTCCAGGATTATTGTTGCAGAAACCCCACCAAGGAGATCAGAGGCACAGAGTCCCTGAAAAAACAGGCCTCGTGGTGATGAGAAGCAGAGGTATTTAGGGGTAGAGACTCTCTATGAAGATCCTGGACAGAGACCTGCCATGGTAATTAATGTTGGAGACTCCACAGTGGAGATCAGGGGCAAAAATCCTTCATGGAGAGCAGGGTCACAAATCTGCCATGGAGAATGGGGGGTAGAGGCTTTCCCTTGGAGAGCATGGACAAAGACCACCCATGGAGGTCAGATGCAGACCCCCAATGGACATCAGGTTCATAGGCCAGTCATAGAAGTCAGGGACACAGACTACCCATGAAGACCACAGATGGAGGTGAAGCCAACATGGCAGAGAGGACACATGCATTTTCTGAGCTCTCCTCTACCCTCAAACTATTTTTACAAAACTCAGCCTCTGAATTAGGGCTTGACTGTCAGAACCCATGAATATTGGGAGTACAACACATTACCATCTCGAAATTTGTCAGAAAAGGTCTGTTTTTGTTCACATGCTGGGACGGAATAGGGCTAGACAAGGTGCAGACTCAAGCAGATAGGCAGCGAGAACAAGGAAAACAGCTCATGCTGAGCAGACCAAAATGGGGTGGGGGGTGGTCTTCGCCAACAGTAAAATCGGTGGAGAGACCTCTACCACAGTGTCAACTACTCTGCCTGGCAGCAAGCCAGTAGATCAGCAAAAAAGCTATAAACACAGTGGGTAAAGAGTATAACCCCAAAATGCTAGTCTCTCGGGACCTGGCCATACCCACCCAACATTGGGAGGGATTCAGCACGATCTCAGCGCAGCCACTAATGCCAGTACAGCCACTGCCTTCCACTGCCACTTCACTGCCACTTCCTGTTGTCTGTTGAGGAAGCTCAGTAACCCCCTCATTACCCCAAAAGCAGACTGCAGTTTTTTGTTTGTTTTTTTGTTAAAATGAGTAAAAAGGAAAAGCGGGCTCTAACTATAGATAGCTTGTATACTGAAAGAGAGCAGATTTCAAACCCTGAGGAGACTAAAAACAGTTTGCCTCTAGATGAAAACCCAAAGGTGGATATGATCTAGTCCCCACCATATAAGTCTCTCATAGAAGAAATTTAAAATATAGCTAGAAGAAAAATGGGGAAAAGAAAGGAAAGCTTTGCAAGAGGGTCTGTATAAGGCAAGTGATTTAAGAGTGTAAAAAGAAAACAATTTCCTGAAAAACAGAATTAGTGAATTGGAAAAAGAAAATAACTCCTTAAAAAATAAAATTGGCAAAATGGAAAAAAATTCCATAGAACAAAACAACTCATTTAAAAACTCAATTGGACAATTACAAAAAGACATTTTAAAAAAGAAATGAAGAAAGTAATTCATTAAAAACAGAATTTAACAAATGGAAATGAATGACTCCAGGAGACACTAAGAATCAGTCAAGCAAAACCAAAAAAAAGAAAAATAGAAAAAATGTTAAATACCGACTCAGGAAAACAACAGATCTGGAAAATAGATCCAGGAGAGATAATTTAAGGATTATTGGACTCCTTGAAAATCATGATAAAAAAGAGCCTAGACACTATTTTCCAGGAAATCATCAGAGAACTGGCCAGATGTCATAGAATCAGAAGGTAAAATAGACATTGAAAGAATTCACTGAACACCTCCTGAAAGACACTCCAAAATTAAAACTCCAAGGAATATTATGGCAGAACTATCAGACCAAAAAAAAATACTACAAGCAGCAGAAAAACACAATTCAAATACCAAGGAGCCACAATAATGATCACTCAGTATCTATCAGCTTCCACATTAAAGGATCTAAGGGGCTGGAATTTGATATTCAAAAAGGCAAGGGAACTTGGTATGCAGCCAAGAATAAACTATCCAGCCAAACTGAATATTTTCTTCGAGGGAAGATGGACATTAAATGAAATAGGCAAATTCCATTTATTTCTGATGAAGACCAGGAACAGAGACACTTCATGGAGAAAAGAAGACCATCCTGTTGTGATATGAGAAAGACTCCCCGCTGAGGTCAGGATCAGAGAAGTCATATGGAGATCAAGGACAGAGTCCTTCTCTGAAGAACAAATTCATACTTCTCAAAAAAGTCAAGGTCACAAATCCTCCTTGGAAATCAGGGGTAGAAACCTCTTATGAAGTTCTGTCACAAAGACCCCTAGTAGAGATCAAAGTCAGAGACCCACCATGGAAATCACGGGCAAAGAGCCCCCTTGGAGATCAGGGTAAGAGAACCCCCGTGGAGATGAGGGTCAGAGATTCAGAATGGCATGAAGATCAGGGACAGACTCCAATGGACATCAGATTCAGAAATCACCCATGGAGGTCAGGGACACAGAACCCCATAAAGAGCAGGGACAGAGATCCGGAGCAAAGACACAAATTGTGATCTGAGAAAGACTCCCCATTGAGATAAGGGTCAGAAAACGCCTATGGAGATCAAAGCAGATCCCAACATGGATATCAGGAACAGAGACTCTCCATGTCACTAAAGGACAGACTCACCCCATGAAGATCAAATTTAAATGTCTTTAAAAAATGGGTCCAACACCCAAGCCAATGGTTTGAGACCTCCATGGGGTCAGTAACACAGACCCTGGGGGGAAAAGTCAGGACCCGTGGCAAACGTTGAGACTACCCAAAAGTAAGTCAGAGAACCCCGTGGAGTCAGGGTCCAAGATCATCAGAGCAAAGAACCCTTTGGAGATGAAGACAGACTTACCGGGATCAGGGGCAAGTCCTTCATGAAATTAGGTGGGGAACCCCATGAAGACGAAAACTGCCCATGGAAAAGGGCAGAACCCCCATGAAGATTATTAGAAAACCCTTTGAAGATCAGTGGGAGAACCATGGAAACAGGACGAGGTTCCCCAATAGAAATAAATAGCCAGAGAAGGATCAAAATGGAATTGTGGGTGACCCTCCCCATCCCCTGAGACAAGGCAGAAACCCCACATGAAATTAGGGACAAAGACCCCCCCCGAGGTAAAAATGCGACCTAAGAAGATTTTAAAGAAACCCTTCCCAGAAAGATTCCCCCATAGAGTTGGGTCAGAGACCACTTTTGGAGATCAGGGCTATAGTTCCCCATAGAGATCATGTTCCAAGACCCCAAAAGGCCCCCCCACAGATTAGGAACACAGACCCCGCAAAGTCAGAACAGAACCCCATGGAGAAACCAGAGTCAAGAACAGAACCCCAGCCATGGAGAACAAAGAAACCGTGAAAACGAACCCCATGGAAAGGGGTCAGAACCCCCAAGGGAGGGGAAACCCCCATGGACATGGGGAGACACCTCCTGTAGACCGGGGGGAGGATGAAGAAGGGATAAAGGAATGAAGACTAATGAAAAATAAGAAATGGTGGAAGGTGGCAGACTGGGGGATGGGACAAAAAGTTAAGGAAAATTGAGGAAAGGTCGGTCAAGGGAAGGGAAGAGCATGAAGGGAAGGGAGGACACTGGCCAAAGACTCCACCAAAAAGACGGAACAGGGTGAAGTTCAGGCCCAGAGCCCAGAAACCAGGGATTGATACCCCATATAGTAGGGGCAAAGCAAGGGGGGACCCCTGAATCAAAGACCCCCAAAAAGGGAGTCAGAGACCCCCAGTGGAGACATGGACCCCTGTGGGCCAACACCGCCATTCTCCAACTGTATCCATTTCAGTTGGGTCTTCCACTACTAAAAGAGCTACCAAAATATTTTGCATGTGGGTTTTCCCCTCCTTAAATCCTTTGGGATAGAAGACCTTGAAATGGCAGGGGAAAAGGAGATCACTGTACACAGCAAAAGATTTACGATGATCAATTCTGATGGAGTGACTCTTCAACAAGGGAGATCGACTTTTCCAATGGTTCTTAATGAAGCAAGTCCAGAAGGACTGGGGAAATTGGAACACAAGACAGCATTCTCCTCTTTTTTTATTTTTGCTTGCATTTTATTTTCTTTCTCATTTTTCTGGTTTGTTGTTTTTCTTTGAGCAAGAAAATTGTATAAATAATTATATTTGTTTTAACATATATTTCTATCATGTTTAACATATATTGGACCTCTTGCCATCTAGGGGAGGGGTGGAGGAAGGGAAGGGGGAAATTGAAACACAAGGTTTTACAAAGCTTAATATTGAAGAATCATCCATGCCTACGTTTTGAAAAATAAAAAGCTTTAATAAAGAAAAAAATAATCACAATGTGCATAAAAGCGCCCGGAACTTAAACTATCATAACACATACAAGATAATTTTTGCAAAATAAAGGAGACAAATAATTGGAGAGGTTCACCCCCCCAAAATTTAGAGTGCCCAGAAATATAAAATCCCATGAGAAAAGAGGTGGAACACCAAGGACAAAGACCCCTTGGAGTCCGGGAAAGCCTCCCTGAAACCAATGAAAGAGATCCATTATGGAGATCAGCATCAGAAAGTTCCCATGGAGTTACTTGAGGGACCCCCATAGGATATGGTCCCCCCAAAGATCACTGGTGGGGCCCCAAAGAAACGGGGGCAAAACCATCCGAAATCAAGGGCCATTTATAAACAGGGTCAGAGTTAAGGGATCAAGGCGCCCCCATGGCTGGGGGCCCTCCAGGAAAAAGGGTAAGAGGGCCCCCATGGGACGGGTCAGGACCCATTGTGAGATCAGGATCCGCCACCCCCCCACCCCCAGAAGATAGGGACAGAAACCCTCATGGAATAGCGGCAGAGACCCCCATGGGAAAAAACAGGGACAGGTTCACAAAGGTCGGCAGGACCCAGATAAAGACGAGTCAGAGAACCCAAGATCGGGTCCAAGGCCAATGTCAAAAACCCAAGATATAGGGCCCAAAAACTCCCCTGAAGACGGGGACAGAATTTAGAATGTTAAAAGCAGGGACCCCCAAGGGTTTGGTTTCCCTGGACAAGGGGCAAAGACCCCATGGACACAGGAAGACCCCCCATGGAGATCGGGACGCAACCCCTGGCAGGGACAAAGATCGAGACAAACACCCCTGAGATGGTTGAGAAACCCCTATGGAAAATGGACAGATCCCCCCAGGAATCGAAGAAGAGACATCCCATGGAAACGGGGTCCTCCACCCAGGGCAGAGATACTCCAAAAAGATTGGACAAGGCCCGAAGAATTAAAAAGGCTGCCCAAACAACAGGGACAAATTCCCATGGAGATAGTGGCAAGACCTCCATGGAAGTCATCACAGAGAACCGAGGGAAGATCTAACTAGCAAGAATGGCGAGACCCTTATGGGACTGAAAACCCCAGAATGGAGACCCCATGAAGATCAGGTTCACAGACCCCTTGGGGGCAGAGACCCTCCATGGACCCGGTTTAGAGATCCCGGAGATTAAAGGGGGATGGAAAAGCAAGCAACTGAGACCGAAGACCAAAAAAAGATGGGGGGAAGAGCGGGGGTGGCCAAAGGGCAAAAGATTACAAAAAAGGGGCCGCATCAGGTCATAAGGAAAGAGGAACATATAAGGGATAGAAGATGCCAGGGTTATTGTTGCAGAGATCCGACCATGGACATCAGGAATAGAGAAAGCCATGGAAATCATAGATACAGGCCCCGGAAACAGGGCCCGAGGCACCTAGGAAGGGAACAAACCCTGGGGGAACCCCCTAAACCAGGACGAACCCCTCCCAGGGACACCAATGGAGCCCCATGGTCCAGGAAACAGACACCCCATGGAGGTCAGGCATAAAGAACCCCATGGAGAAGAAACAAACAGACCCAGATGGAGACGGGGAGAGAAGCCCAAGGGGACCAAAGGAGGACCCCTTCCTGGGGGCAGGGCCTCAAGAGATCAGCATCACACACCCCTTGGGGGCAGAGACCCTTCATAAAGCTCAAGGAGAGACCCCGGAAGCAAAAAGAATGCCCCAAAAATGAGGGGCAAAGAACCCCATGGAGCAGGGTCCAGACCCCTGGGGCAGAGAGCCCATGGAGCCGGCAGGTCCCCCAAAAGACCAAACAAAAAATCAACAAAAAGAACCCCCATGGGGAATACCAGGTCCCCATGGTCGGTGCCAGAAACCCACAGGAACCCCCCATGGACATTTGGTTCCAGATTCCCCAGAGAAGGACCCTTCATGGCCCCTTGACTGGACCTCCACCATAGTCATCCCGTGAAGTCCACCGTGGAGAGGCACGAGGCTAGGAAAGAAAAAGAAGTGGTGGAAGGGGAAGATTAGGGAAAAATTTGGAAAGACCGGTCCTGGGAAGGAAGAAACCCGCGCAAAAAGCCGCCCAGGTTACGGGGAGACCCCAAAAGAAGGGGAAAATCCCTGGGAAAAGGCAGATCCATTTGGGAGGGGGGAGAAATGGGTGAGTTTCAGGATCCATTGGGAAGAGGGTTTTATAATCCCCATGGGGTAGTGCAATCCACGTGGGAATGGGGGGTGGTGGTGGTAACCCCTGGAGATGGGCAAATCAGGGGAAATATAAACCCCCAGGGAGGAGTGCGGATCCTTTTGGGGCAGGGTTTTATAATCCCATGGAGATGGTTCTGAACTTTAACGAAACCCCGGGAATGATGTGTGATCATTGTGGGAGCAGGGTTTTTAACCCCATGGAGTGAGGGCCAAGGATCCATTGTGGAAAGTGAGATCCCCCATGGAGATGAGTTCAGTGATCCATTGTGGAGGGGTGAATCCCCTGGAGATGAGTGCGTGATCCAGAGGAGGGTTTTAAACCCCATGGAGAGGCAGGATCCATTGGAATGGGTTTTTAACCAGGAGACGACTGCAGATCCCAAATTGGAGATGGGGGTGAAACCCCATTGAGAAGGTTTCCCAGGTTCCATTATGGAGGCGGGGGTGGGGAAGAATCCCCATGGAAGACTGTCAGTAATAGGGGAGATCGGGGGGGGAACCCAAATGGAGATGGCAGATCCATGGGGGAGCATTTTCAACCCATGGGATGGTGCCAGGGATCCATTTGGGAGACAGGGGAGAAATCCCCATGGGAAGGTGTCAGTCCATTGTGGGACAGGGAGAAACCCCGGATGAATGTCATGATCCATTGGGAGAAAAGGGGGATACCCCATGGAGATGAGTTAGTGATCCACTGGAGGCAGGGTAAACCCCATGGAGATGAATTCAGGGTGATTCATTGGAATCACGGGGGATACCCTTGGAGATGAGGTCGTGATGCAGGGGAGGTTTGGGGGGATGGGGCTGAAGAATGCCATGAAGATGAGGCCAGTGATCCATTGTGGACGGGGGAGGGTACCCCCATGGAAGGGCAGTGAAACCCTTGTGAATCAGGGGGGTACCCCCATGGAGATGAGTGTCAGTGATCCATTGGGGAGATAGGGGGTACATAATCCCCATGGAGATGAGTGTCAGAGATCCATTGGGGAGATCCGGGGGTGAAGATACCCCCAAGGAGATGAGTGGCAGTGATCCATTGTGGGAGAGGGTAGAAACCCCCATGGATGAAAAGTCAGTGACATTGGGAGATGGGGGGGATAACCCCATGGAGATGGTGCCCATTCCATTCTGGGAGGCAGGGAATACACCCCATGGAGATGAGTGTCAGTGATCCACTGTGGAGATGGGGGTGGGTAGATAATCCCCATGGAAAAGAGTTTCGCTGATCCATTTTGGAGAGCAGGGACCTGGGGAAGATATCCCCATGGAGATGACTGTCATTGATCCATTGTGGAGATCAGGGGGTAGATGATCCCCATGGAGAATAGTGTCAGTGATCCATTGTGGAAATCAGTAGTAGATACCCAACATGGAGAAGAAAGGTCAGTTATCCATTGTGGAGAGCGGGGAGGGGGGGAAGATACCCCCATGGAGATGAGTGTCAGTGATGCAGTGTGGAGAGCAGCGTTTTATAATCCCTATGGAGATGAGTTTCAGTGATCCATTGGGGAGATCTGCGGTAGATAATCCCCATGAAGATGAGTGTCAGTGATCCATTGAGGAGAGTAGGGTTTTATAATCCTCATGGAGAAGAGTTTCAGTGATCCATTTTGCAGAGCGGGGAGGTAGGGAAGATATCCCCATGGAGATGACTGTCATTAATGAAGTGTGGGGATGGGGGGAAGACTCCCATGAAGATGAGTGTCAGTGATGCAGTGTGGAGATCAGGGAGTAGATAATCCCCATGGACAAGAGTGTGAGTGATCCATTGTGGAGATCAGGGGTAGAAACCCGCCATGGATACGAATGTCAGTGATCCATTGGGAGAGGGGAGTAGATACCCCCCATAGAGATGAGTGGCAGTGATCCATTCTGGAGAACAGGGGTACATACCCTGTATGGAGATTAATGTCAGTGATTCATTGTGGAGATCTCGTGGTAGATACCCCCCATGGAGCTGGATGTCTGTGATCCATTGTGGATAGAGATTATTGTCAGTGATTCTTTGTGGAGATCACGGGGAAGATACCCCCCATGGATATGAGAGTCAGTGATCCATTATGGAGATGAGGGGGAGTAGATAATCCCCATGGACAAGAGTGTGAGTGATCCATTGTGGAGATCAGGGGTAGAAACCCGCCATGGATACGAATGTCAGTGATCCATTGGGGAGAGGGGAGTAGATACCCCCCATAGAGATGAGTGGCAGTGATCCATTGGGGAGAGCAGGGTTTTATAATCCACATGGAGATGAGTGTCAGTGATCCATTGTGGAGAGCAGGGGTAGATAACCCCCATGGAGATGAATGTCAGTGATCCATTGTGGAGATGGGGTAGATAATCCCCATGGAGATGAGTGTCAGTGATCCATTGTGGAGAGCAGGGGTAGATAACCCCATGGAGATGAATGTCAGTGATCCATTCTGGAGATGGGGGGGGTAGATAACCCCCATGGATATGAATGTCAGTGATTCATTGTGGAGATCCTGGGGTAGATACCCCCTATGGAGATGAGTTTCAGTGATCCATTGTGGAGAGCAGGGTTATATAATCCCCATGGAGACGATACTCAGTAATCCATTGTGGAGATCGGGGAGTGGGGGAGGGGTAAATACCCCCCGTGGAGATGAGTGTCAGTGATCCATTGTGGAGATCAGGAGTAGAAACCCGTCATGGAGATGAATGTCAGTGATCCATTGGGGAGAGGGGGGAGATACCCCCCATGGAGATGAGTGTCAGTGATCCCTTCTGGAGAGCAGGGGTAGATACCCCCCATAGAGATGAGTGTCAGTGATCCATTGGTTAGATCCGAGGGAGGTAGAAACCACCCATAGAGATGAGTGTCAGTGATCCATTGGGGAGAGCAGGGTTTTATAATCCCCATGGAGATGAGTGTCAGTGATTCATTTTGGAGATCGGGGGGAGATAATCCCCATGGGGAAGAGTGTCAGTGATCGACTGTGGAGATCAGGGGTAGAAACCCGCCACGGAGATGAATGTCATTGATCCATTGGGGAGATTAGGTGTAGATACCGCCCATGGAGATGAGAGTCAGTTATCCAATCTGGAGAACAGGGGTAGATACCCCGTATGGAGATTAATGTCAGTGATTCATTGTGGAGATCTCGTGGTAGATACCCCCCATGGAGATGAGTGTCAGTGATCCATTATGGAGATGAGGGGAGTAGATAATCCCCATGGAGATGAGTGTCAGTGATCCATTGTGGAGATCAGGGTTTTATAATGCCTATGGAGATGAGTGTCAGTGGTCCATTGGGGAGATTAGGTGTAGATACTCGTCATGGAGATGAGTGTCAGTGATCCCTTGGGGCGAGTAAGTGTAGATACCCCCCATGGAGATGAGAGTTAGTGATCCATTCTGGAGAAAAGGGGTAGATACCCCGTATGGAGATTAATGTCAGTGATTCATTGTGGAGATCTCGTGGTAGATACGCCCCATGGAGATGAGTGTCAGTGATGCAGTGTGGAGATGGGGCGAAAGATACTCCCATGGAGATGAGTGTCAGTGTTCCATTGTGGAGAGCAGCGTTTTATAATCCCCATGGAGACAACTGTCAGTAATCAATTGTGGAGATCGGGCGGGGGGAGGGTTAGATACCCCCCATGGAGATGAGTGTCAGTGATCCATTGTGGAGATCAGGGGTAGATCCCACCATGTAGATGAATGTCAGTGGTTCATTGTGGAGATCACCAGGTAGATACCCCGCGTGGAGATGGGTGGCAGTGATCCATTGGGCAGATTAGGTGTAGAAACCCGCATGGACATGAGTGTCAGTGATCCATTGTGGAGATCAGGGTTTTATAATCCCCATGGAGATGAGTGTCAGTGATCCATTGGGGAGATTAGGTGTAGATACCCGCCATGGAGATGAGAGTCAGTGATCCATTGTGGATAGCATCGGTAGATACCCCCCATGGAGATTAATGTAATTGATTCATTGTGGAGATCACGGGGTAGATACCACATATGGAGATGAGTGTCAATGATCCATTGGGGAGATTGGGGGTAGAAACCCATCATGGAGATGAATGTCAGTGATCCGTTGGGGAGAGGGGGGTAGATGGTAGATACCCACCATGGAGATGTATGTCACTGATTCATTGGGGAGATCAGGGGGTAGATACCCCCCATGGAGATGAGTTTCAGTGATCCATTGAGGAAATCTGGCGTAGAAAATCCCCATGGAGATGAGTGTCAGTGGTCCATTGTGCAGACCCGAGTGGGGTAGATACCCGCCATAGCAATGAGTGTTACTGATGCAATGTGAAGATCTGGGGTGGGGACGATACCCCCATGGAGATGAGTGCGGATCCCCAGGGAGATCAGGGTGGACCCCCCAATGGAGATGGGGTGATCCATTGGGAGAGCAGAGAACCCCCCGGAGATGAGTTCAGGAACCATTGGGAGACCGGGAAAGAAAACCCCATGGAGATGATGTCATGATGCAGGGAGGGGGAGGGGGCGAAAGATAGTCCCATGGAGATGGTTCATGATCCATTGTGGAGCAGGGGATACCACCATGGAGATGAAATGTCACTGTTATTGGGGAGATAAGGGGGAAACCCCATGGGTGTTTAGTGATCCATTGAGGAGATCGGTGTAACCCCCGGAGATGGTGTCAGTGATACTTTGGGAGGAGGGGGTACCCCCAGGAGATGAGGCGGGATCCATTGGGAGATCCGGAGGAAGATAGATGAAGATGGTGCAGGATCCATTGTACAGGGTTTATAATCGGTGGGACACTGTCAGTGATCCAAGACGGGGTGGAGATAATCCCCATGGGAAGGGCCGTGATCCAAGGGGAGATGGGGGTGGGAATTGGGCCCATGGGAAGGGTGACATTTTGGAGGAGGGGGAAGAATCCCCATGGGAATGCTGGAATGCCTTTGGAGATCCGGGGGGGGGGTGGGCAAGAAACCCCCATGGAGATTGTGCGACCATTAAGGAAAGGGTTTTATAATCCCCATGGAGATACGTCAGTCATCCATTGTGGGAACAAGGGGGAATAATCCCCATGGAAGGGCAATCCATTGTGGAGATAGGGTAAAACCCCGGACACGAAATGTGGGAATCCATTGGGGAGGGGGGAACCCCATGGGGATAGTGCGTGATCCATTCTGGAGGACATAACCCCATTGGAGAATGTCAAGCCATTGGGAGATCCCGGGGAACCCCAAATGGAGAGAGCAGTGATCCATTGGGGAGACGGGGGATAATCACATGGAGATGGTGTCAAGATCCATTGTGGAGATAGGGAAACCCCATGGAAGACTGCATGATCCATTTAAGACGGGGGTAAATACCCCATGGAGATGACTGTTATGTTCCATTCTGAGGCAGGGTAGAACCCACCATGCAGATGAATGTCAGGATTTTTGGGGAGACAGGGTAATAATCCCAAAAGATGAGTGCGGACCATTTGGGGAGATCAGGGGTGGGACCCCATTGGAGATGATTGCAGGAACATTGTGGAACAGGGTTTAAAATCCCCCATGGAGACGACTGCAAACCATTGTGGAGATCGGGAAGGGTGGAGGGGAGAACCCCCATGGAGAAGGATCAGGATTCTTGTGGAGACTGGAAGATACCCCCATGGATGGGCAGTGATGCTTGTGGAGGCAGGGTGTAACCCCATGGAGATGAAATGTCAGTGATCCATTGGGAGGAGGGTTTTAACCCAAAATGCAGTGATCCATTGTGGAATGGGTTTTAACCATGGAAAAACTGCGTGATCCTTTGGGAGATGGGGGGGAGATAATCCCCAAGAAGGTTTCAGTGATCCCAATGGAGGCGGGGGGAGGGAAGATATCCCCTGGAGATGACTGTAGTAATGCAGTGTGGGAATCGGGGGGGAAGATGCTCCCATGGAGATGTGTGTCAGTGATCCAGGGGGAGCAAGGTTTTATAATCCCCATGGGATGAGTGTCAGGATCCATTGTGGAATGGGGAAATCCCCAGGGAAGGTGTCAGGATCCTTGTGGGATAGGGTAGAAACCCGGGGATGAAATGTCAAGATCCATTGGGGAGGGGGTGATGGGGTTCCACCTTGGGGAGATGAATGTCACTGATTCACTGGGAGATTGGGTAATCCCCCATGGGTGATTTAGTGATCCATTGAGGAGATCTGGGTGATAATCCCCATGGGATGAGGCATGGTCCATTGTGCAGACCCGAGTGGGGTAGATACCCGCCATGGTGAGGAGTGACAATGTGGAGATCTGGGGTGGGGCAAACCCCATGGAATATGCGTGATCCATTGTAAAAGGGTGTGGACCCCCATGGAGATGAGGCATGATCCATTGTGGGGAGGGCCAACCCCTATGGAGATGAGTTCAAAAACCATTGGGGAGATGGGGGGAAAATCCCCATGGGATATGCATGATCCATTCTGGAAGCAGGGGATCCCCCATGGAATGAATGTCAGGATTTCAGGGAGTCCGGAAATTTCCCCATGCAGATGACTTTCAGTGATCCATTTAGGAGGGTTATATAATCCCCAGGGAGCACCATAATCTTGTGGAGATGGGGAGGGGAGGGAAACCCCCCAGAGATGATGTCAGAATCCCATTGTGGGATTGGGGGAAACCCGTCAAGAGAATGTGTGATCCATTGGGGAGAGGGGGAATCCCCCATGGAAAAGGGATTGATCCCTTCTGGAGGCAGGGGTGATACCCCCAAAGGGGAGGTCAGTGATCCATTGGTTAGATCCGGGAGGGGAAACCACCGAGATGGTGTCATGATCCATTCTGGAGAGCAGGGGTGATAACCAGGATGGGCAGGACCTTGGGAGAGCGATTTTATAATCCCCCTGGGATGAGTGTCAGTGATCCATTGGGGAGATTGGGTGTAGATACCCCATGGGGGTTAAGTCATTGATTCATTGTGGAGTCATGGTGATCCCCTGGGGAATGATGTCAAATCCATCGGGGTAGAAAACCCTCTGGCTGAATGCATGATCCATTGGGAGAAAGGGGAATCACCCATGGAGATGGTGTCGACCCCTGGAGGCAGGGGTGATACCCCATGGAGATGGAGTTTTGGGATCCATTGGGAGATCTGGGGAGATAATCCCCATGGAGATGGTGTCAGTGGTCCATTGTGCAGACCCGGGGGGTAGAACCCCGCCAAGCGATGAGTGTTATGATGCAATTGGAGATCGGGGAGGGGAAGATAGCCCAGGGAGATGGGAGTGGATCCAGTGGAGATCCCATGTGGTCCCCCATCGAGATGGTGTCATGATCCATTTGGGAGGCAGGGTGTAACCCCAATGGAGAGAAGTCAGTGATCCATTGGGGAGAGGGGATACCCCCAGGAGTTAGTGTCAATCCATTCTAGCAGGGGAGATAACCCCATGGAGAGAAGTTAGGATTCATTTGGAATTACGGGAGATACCCATGGAAATGTCAGGATCCATTGGGAGAACGGGAGATTTCCCTGGACATGGTGTCAGTGATGCGTGTGGAGATGAGGGCAGAGGGGCAGAAGAGCCATGAAGATGATTTCTCAGGATCCATTGTAAATAGGGTTTTAAACCCATGGAGGACTCAGTGATCCATTGTGGGAGCAGGGTTTTTTCCCCAGGAGACGTGTCATGATCCATTGGGAGATTAGGTGTTTCTAAATGGGATGAGGAATGATCCTTGGAGCAAAGATACCCCTGGAGATTTCAAGGATTAATTGTGGAGATCCAAGGGAAAACCCATGGAGGTCATGATCCATTTGGAGATCGGGTAGAAACCCCCAGGAGATGGTCAATTTTGTGGAGAGGGGGGGGGGGTCCCAGGAGAGGGCTGATCCCTTTTGGAAACAGGGTTAACCCCCATGGAAAACCCATGTCCATTTGGGGATGGGGGAGAAATTCCCGGAGATGAGGTCATATCCATTTTGGACGGGGGAATAATCCCCTGGAGATGGGCATGAACCATTGGGAGATTGGGGGATAACCCCATGGGGAGAAAGGACTGATCCCCTTTGGAGACGGGGAGATACCCCCAGGAGTAAGTCAATCCATTGGGGTGGGGGGAAATCCCTGGGAATGATGTCAGATCATTTGGAGAGGGGAAACCCCTGGAGATGGTGTCAGGATCCATTGGGGAGTTTAATAACCCCCATGGAGATGAGGTCAGGATCCATTTGGAAACCGGGAATCCCCTGGGAGATTAAATGTCACTTGGAGATCGGAGAAACCCCGGGATGAATGTCATGATCCACTGGAGAAGGGGGGGAGATAACCCCTGGAGATGAGGTCAGATCCACGGGGAACGGTTTAACCCCATGGAATGAGTGTCAGGGGACCTTTTGGAGCCCAGGGGGGGGAGATAAACCCCATGGAAGGGTCAGTGATATTGTGGAATCAGGGGAGAAAGGGCAAGAGAGGGGAGTTCGGGAAATTGGGAATTTGGGGGTTTAGATCCCCCATGGAGATGAAGGTCAGTATCCCGGAGAAAGGGGTAATCCCCCTTGGGAGATTAATTCATGATTCATTGTGGAGATCCGGGTAATACCCCCATGGGGAATTCAGTGTCCATGGGGAATTGGGGGGAGTAAAAGATTTAATCCCCCATGGAGATGAGGTCAGTGATCCATTTGGAGAAGGGGTAATAATCCCATGGAGATATGTCAGTGTCCATTGGAATTGGGGAATCCCCGTATGGAATTAAGGTCAGTGATTTTTGCAATTGTGTGGGAAATACCCCCGGAGATGAATAAAATCCATTTGGAGAGGGGAAATACCCTATGGAGATATGCGTGATCATTGGGAGACTGGGGGAGAACCCCCCATGGAGTTGTCATGTCCATTGTGGAAGGGGAATTATTGGGAGTAATTCTTTTGGGAGACAGGGGGGGAACCCCCATGGAGATGAGGTAGTGATCCATTGTGGAGATCAGGTAGATCCCACCATGTAGATGAATGTCAGTGGTTCATTGTGAGATCACCAGGTGATACCCGCATGGAGATGAGTGGCAGTGATCCATTGGGCAGATTAGGTGTAGAAACCCACATGGACATGAGTGTCAGTGATCCATCAGGAGATCAGGGTTTATTATCCCCATGGAGATGAGTGTCAGTGATCCATTGGGGAGATTAGTGTAGATACGCCATGGAGATGAGAGTCAGTGATCCATTGTGGATAGCATCGGCAGATACCCCATGGAGATTAATGTAATTGATTCATTGTGGAGATCACGGGGTAGATACCCCCTATGGAGATGAGTGTAATGATCCATTGGGGAGATTGGGGGTAGAAACCGTCATGGAGATGAATGTCAGTGATCCATTGGGGAGAGGGGGGTAGATTGCAGATACCCACCATGGAGATGAATGTCACTGATCTATTGGGGAGATCAGGGGTAGATAATTTCATGGAGATGAGTTTCAGTGATCCATTGAGGAAATCTGGGGTAGAAAACTCCATGGAGATGGAGTGTCAGTGATCCACTGTGGAGATGGGGGGGGTAGATAATGCCCATGGAGAAGAGTTTCAGTGATCTATTTTGGAGAGCGAGGAGGTGGGGAAGATATCCCCATGGAGATGACTGTCAGTAATGCAGTGTGGAGATCGGGGGGGGGGAGGCTGGAAGATACCCCATGGAGATGTGTGTCAATGATCCATTGTGGAGAGCAAGGTTTAATCCCTATGGAGATGAGTGCAGCATCCATTGTGGAGATCAAGGGTAGATAATCCCCATGGAGAAGAGTGTCAGTGATCCATTGTGGAGATCAGGGGTAGAAACCTGCCATGGAGAGAGAATGTCAGTGATCTATTGGGGAGAGAGGGGTAGATACTCCCATGGGGATGAGTGCAGTGATCCATTCTGGAGGGCAGGGGTACAACCCCATGGAGATGAAATGTCAATGCTCATTGGGAGATCACGTGCAGATACCCATTATGGAGATGAGAGTCAGTGATCCATTGGGGAGATCAAGAGATAATCCACATGGAGAAGACGTCATGATCCATCAGGAGATCGGGGTGGGTTAAGATACCCCATGGAGATGAGTGCTCAGTGATCATAGTAGAGAGAGTTTTATAATCCCATGGAGATCAAAGTGTCAGGATCCATGGGAGATTAGGGTGCAGATACCTCCCATCGGAGATGAGGTCAAGTGATCCACTGTGAGACCACAGGAAAACCTCCATGGAGATGAGTCATGATCCATGGGGAGACCTAGGCAGATAACCCCTGGAGATGAGTGCAGAATCCATTGATAAACCGAGGTAGAAACCACAAGAGAATGTTAGTGATGCAGTGTGGAGATGGTGGGGGAAGATAACCCCATGGACATGAGTGTCAGAGATCCATGTAGATCAGGGTAGACTAACCCATGGAGATGACTGTCAGTGATCCATGAAGATCCGTAGGTAGAAATCCCCATCGAGAAGAGTGTCAGTGATCCATCTGTGAGAGCAGGCAGAACCCCATGGAGAAGAGGGTCAGGATCCATCTGGGGAGACTCCTAGAGATAATCCCCATGATATGGGCAGACAACCCCATGGAGATGAGTGCTCATGATCCACTGTGAGACTTACAGAAGCACTCTAACCCCATGAGCAAGAGCCATGATCCATCTCTGAGATCAGGGTAGACCCCATGGAGTAACCTCATATCCAACATGGAGAAGGGTGGGGAATACAACCCTGATTGGAGATGAGTCATGACAGTGTATCGAATGGGGCAAAGACTACCCTAGTTGGAGATGAGTGATAGTGATGCAGTGTGGAGACTAGGGTGATAGCAGAAGAAATCCCATGAAGACTGAGTCAGTGATCCACTGTGGAGACCTCAGGGACAACCCAGGAGAAGACTGTGAGTGATCCACTGGGAAGAGCATGGGCCCTTAACCCCATGGATGAGTCCAGTGATCCACTTGAGAGAGCACTATTCCTATCCCATGGAAGACCGGATCCATCCTGGAGACCAGAGATAACCCATGAAGAGCATCATGACCGACCGTGAGAGCAGGCAGAAACCTACCACTGGAGACGAACTCCGTGATCCATGAGAGAGGGGCAGACACCCATGAGATGAGTGTAAGTGACCACTGGGGAGACTAGGGTGCAGACACCCCATGGAGACGAGAGCCAGTGATCCAACTGGAGAACTATGACAGACAACCCCATGGAGACTAAGCAGTGATCCATCTGTGAGATCAGGCTTATACGCCCATGGAGATGAAATGTCAGTGGTCCCTAGGAGACTAGTGCAGACACCCCATGGAGATGAGAGTCAGTGAGCCATCTCTGAGAACAGGGCAGACACCCCTCATGGAGATTACCGCAGTAATCTACTGTGATCCACGTGCAGAACCCCCATGGAGCTGAATGTCACTGATCCATTGGATATACAGGGCCAGATACCCCAATGGAGATTACATGTCAGTGATCCTGTGGAGACTAGGTAGAAACCCGTCATGGAGATAAATGTCATGATCCATTGGGGGAGGGGGCGTACAACCCCATGGAGATGAGTGTCAGTGATCCATCCTGAGAGCAGGTGCAGACACCCCTACAGATGAGTCCAGTGATCCATCTGGGAGACCAGGGCATAATCCCCATGGAAATGACTGTCAGTGATCCATCTGAGAGAGCAGCGTCTTATAACCCCATGGAGACGACCAAGTAGAATCAACTGTGGAGATCGGAGGGGGAGGGTCTGAATACCCCCAATGGAGATGAGTGTCAGATCCATTTGGAGACTAGGGGTAGATCCCACCATGCAGATGAACTGTCAGTGGTCCATGGGAGATCACCAGGCAGATACCCCATGGAGATGAGTGGCAGTGATCCATGGCAGATTAGGGTGCAGCTACCCCCATGGAGATGAGTGTCAGTGATCCACTGTGAGAGCGGGTATAACCCCATGAGATGAGTGTCAGTGATCCATCAGAGATTAGGGTGAGACACCCCATGATAATACTGGATCCATTGTGGATCATGGGCAGATACCCCATGGAGATGAGTTCTGATGATCCATTGATGAGATCCGGGGTAGATATCCCATGGAGATGAGTGTCAGTGGTCCATTGACCTGAGTGGGAGATACCTGCCATAGGATGATGTAGTGATGCAATGTGGAGATCGGTGGGGCGAAGATACCCCATGGAGATGAGTGTCAGTGATCCACAGTGGAGAGCAGGGCTTTATAATCCCATGGAGACAACTGTCAGCAATCACATGTGGAGATGGGGGGCTGACACCCCTGTGAGATTAGTGCCATGATCCATGTGAGATCAGTGGGCAGAAACCCGATGAGATGAGTGCCCTGATCCATTGGGGGAGAGGTAGGTACCCCCATGGAGATGAGTGCCGCATCCATCTAGAGCAGGGGTAGATACCCATCATGGAGATGAATGTTAGTGATCATTGGGGGAGATCACAGGGCAATACCCCCATGAGATGAGTGCCAGATCCATGTGAGATTGGGCTGGGTAGTTAATCCCTGATGGAGAATGTGACAGTGATCCATTTTGGAGACTGGTGCGAAACCCCCATGGAGATGAAATGTCAGTGATCCCTTCAAGAGCAGGGCAGATACCCCCATGGAGATGAATGTCAGTGATCCCTTCTGAGAGCAGGGTAGATACCCCTATGGAGATGAGGCCAGTGATCCTTCTGGAGAGCAGGGGGACACCCCACACAGAGATGAGTGCCAAGTGATCCATTTGATCCTGAAAGGGGTAGAAACCACCCACAGAGATGAGTGCAGTGATCAATGTGCAGATCGGGGAGGGGGGAAGATGCCCCAATCGACATGGAGTGCAGTGATCAATGTGAGTAGGGTTTATAATCCCATGGAGATCAGAGGCAGTGATCCATGTGGAGATTAGGGTGAGATACCTCCAATGGAGATGAGTGCCAGTGATCCATCCTGGAGAGCAATCAGATAACCCCCATGGAGATAAATGTCAGGGATCCATTGTGGAGATCACAGGGTACATACCCCCATGGAGATGAGGCAAGTGATCTACTGGTTAGATCTGGGGGGTAGAAACCACCCACAGAGATGAGGTAGTGATGCAGTGCAGATCGGGGGAGGGGAAGACACCCCCATGGAGATGAGGCTCAGTGATCCACTGTGGAGAGCAGGGCTCTTTATATTCCCCATGGAGACGACCTGCAGAATCAATTGGAGATTGGGGGAGATACCCCATGGAGATGAGTGTCAGTGATCCATTGTGGAGAGCAGGTTCATAATCCCCATGGAGATGAGTGTCAGTGGATACATTGGGGAGATTAGGTGTAGATACCTTCCATGGAGATAAGCGTCAGTGATCCATTCTGGAGATCACAGGGAAGATACCCCCATGGAGATGAGTGTCAGTGATCCTTTGGGGAGATCGGGGGTAGATAATCCCCATGGAGATGAGTGTCAGTGATCCAGTGTGGAGATCAGGGGGTAGATAGCCCATGGAGATGAATGTCAGTGATTCATTGTGGAGATCACCGGGTAGACACTCCCTATGGAGATGAGTGTCAGTGATCCATTGTGGAGAATGGGGGGTGGTGGGGCGGAAGCTATCCCCATGGAGATGAGTGTCAGTGATAAATTGTGGAGAGCAGGGTTTTATAATCCCCATGGAGATCAGTGTCAGTGATCCATTGTGGAGATCAGGGGGTAGATAATCCCCATGGAGAAGAGTGTGAGTGATCCATTGTGGAGATCAGGGGTAGAAACCCGCCATGGACACGAATGTCAGTGATCCATTGGGGAGAGGGGGGTAGATACCCCCCATGGAGTTGAGTGTCAGTGATCCATTCTGGAGAGCAGGGGTAGATACCCCCCATAGACATGAGTGGCAGTGATCCATTGTGGACATCAGGGTTTTATAATCCGCATGGAGACGACTGTCTGTGATCCATTGTGGAGATTGGGGTGCGGAGGTAGATAATCCCCATGGAGAAGAGTGTAAGTGATCCATTGTGGAGATCAGGGTTTTATAATGCCTATGGAGATGAGTGTCAGTGATCCACTGGGGAGATTAGGTGTAGATAGCCCGCATGGAGATGTGTATCAGTGATCCATTGTGGAGAGCAGGGTTTTATACTCCCCATGGAGATGAGTGTCAGTGACCCATTGGGGAGATTAGGTGTAGATACCCGCCATGGAGATGAGTGTCAGTGATCCAATCTGGAGAGCAGGGGTAGATAACCCCCATGGAGATGAATGTCAGTGATTTATTGTGGAGATCACGGGGTAGATACCCCCTATGGAGATGAGTGTCAGTGATCCATTGTAGAGATTGGGGTAGATAATCCCCATGGAGATGATTGTCAGTGATCCATTGTGGAGAGCAGGGTTTTATAATCCCCATGAAGACGACACTCAGTAATCCATTGTAGAGGTCGGGGAGAGGGGGGAGGGGTAAATACCCCATGGAGATGAGTGTCAGTGATCCATTGTGGAGATCAGGGTTTTATAATCCCCATGGAGACGACTGTCAGTGATCCATTGTGGAGAATGGGGGGGGGGGCGGAAGATATTCCCATAGTGATGAGTGTCAGTGATCCATTGTGAAGATCAGGGGCTAGATAATCCCCATGGAGAAGAGTATCAGTGATCCATTGTGGAGATCAGTGGTAGATACCCACCATGGAGATGAATGTCAGTTATCTATTGTGGAGAGCGGGGGGGGAAGATACCCGCATGGAGATGAGTGTCAGTGATGCATTGTGGAGATTGGGGGTGGTGGGACCAAAGATACTCCCATGGAGATGAGTGTCAGTGATTCATTGTGGAGAGGGGGGTAGACACCCCCCATGGAGATGAGTGTCGGTGATCCATTCTGGCAAGCAGGGGTAGATACCCAACATGGAGATGAATGTGAGTGATTCATTGGGGAGATCACAGGGTACATACCACCCATGGACATGAATGTCAGTGATCCATTGGTGAGAGAGGGGTAGATACGCCCATGGAGATGATTTTCAGTGATCCAGTGTGGTGATGGATGTGGGTAGATAATCCCCATGGAGAAGAGTTTCAGTGATCCATTTTGCAGAGCAGGGAGGTAGGGAAGATATCCCCATGGAGATGACTGTCATTAATGAAGTGTGGAGATCGGGGGGGGGGGGAAGATACTCCCATGGAGATGAGTGTCAGTGATCCATTGTGGAGAGCAGGGTTTTATAATCCCCATGGAGACGACTGTCAGTAATCAATTGTGGAGATCGGGGAGGGGTAGATACCCCCCATGGAGATGAGTGTCAATGATCCATTGTGGAGATCAGGGGTAGAAACCCGTCATGGAGATGAGGGGCAGTGATCCATTGGGGAGAGGGGGGTAGACACCCCCCATGGAGATGAGTGTCAGTGATCCATTCTGGGAGCGGGGGGTAGGGAAACCCCCTTGGAGAATGTTGCATGAAGTTGGAAATCGGGGCAAGATACCCTTGGGAGATGAGTGTCAGTGATCCATTGTGGAAGATTGGGGTTGATAATTCCCTATGGAGAAGAAGTGTCCAGTGGAGGTAGGGATTCCCCAGTGAAGAATTTGGGGTGGGGGGGGGGGGCCAAAAACCCCCTGGAGATGAGTGTCAGTGATCCAAGTAGGGGGGTTTAAAACCCCATGGAAGATTTCAGTGACCAATTAGGGAAGGGAAGGGGATACCCCATGGGAGATGAATTTCAGTGGGATTAAATTGGGGGAATAAGGGTTTATCCCCCATGGAGATAGTGTCAGGAATCCATTGTGGAGCCAGGGGTAAAACCCCCAATGGAAAAGTGGAGTGAACCATTGGAGAACTTGGGGAAACCCCCAATGGACACGAATAAAGTCCCAGGGGATCCATTAGAGGGGGTTAGAATAACCCCCCCATTGGGTTATTCCATTAATTCCATTCCTGGAAATATAAAACCCAAACATGAATGGCCAGGAACCAAAGGACATCCCCTTTTATAATCCCGGAGAACAAACCCTGCCTGTGAACCATTGTGGAGAATTGGGGGGGGGAAAATCCCCATAAAGGAAAACCTTGTGGAGACAGGGTTTTATAAAATGCCATGGAGGGATAATGTAGTGATCCAATGGGGAGAAGGGTGAAACCCCGACCAGGAAACCGGATCCAATAGAGAAGGGAAACCCCCATGGAGTGAAACCCAAAACCCAAGGGGGAGAAATTAGGTGTAATAAATTGGCCCATGGAAAGATGAAGTGTTTCAAGTGATCCAACTGGAGAAGGGTTTAGTTTAACCCCCATGGGGAGACTGGCATAACCCTTTGGAAAAACCAAGGGCCCATAACCCCATGAAGGAACCCACCAACTAGGAGAACCCCATCGAGGCCCGGGAAAAAGGGGGGCAACAACCCCCATGGGAGAGAGGCCCTGGGGTTATAATTGTGAACCAATAAAACCCCAAGGAAAAATCCATTTCCATTGGGAAGGGGGTAAAACCCTATTAAGAAACCAAGGAAACCCCTTGGAAATCCAATAGGAAACCCAATAAGAGATGAGGAGTGACGTGGCAGACGGGGAAGACCCCCATGGACCATGAGTTGTGATCCAAGAACATTCCCCCTGGAGTGGGCCAGTGATCCAGGGGGGGTGGGGACAACCCCTGGAGAAGAGTTTCATGATCCAAGAGCGGGGGAGGGAAGAAACCCCCATGGAGATGGGCTGAGAAACCCAAGTGGAGACGGGGGGAGGGGGGGAAGATCCTCCCATGGAATGAGGACAATCCAATGTGGAACAAGGTTTCCCATAATCCCCATGGAGACCCGGCCCAAAATCAAGTGGAGACGGGGGGCCAGGGAGAAACCCCGTCTAATGACTGATCCAAAGAATAGGGTGGCAACCCCATGGAGATGAGTGCCAAGATCCATTGGGGAGGGGGGAAGGTAACCCTGGGGAGAGAGGCCCATCTATTGTGAGAATCAGGGGATTCCCTCGGAGAATGAGGTCCATTCCAAGGGAGACAGTGACCCCCATGGAGATGGCCCAGTGATCCAATGGAAGACCAGGGAAAACCCGCCTGGACACGAAGTCAGATATCCATTGGGAGAGGGGGGTGAACCCCCATGGAGATGAGGTCAGTGATCCATTCCTGGAAGGGAGGGTGATCCCCTTAGGGTGAGGCAAGGATCCAATGGACATCAGGGTTTTTAAATCCCATGGAGACGGACTGTCCGTGATCCATTGTGAGATTTGGGGAGGATAACCCCATGGAGAAGAGTTTGGATCCATTGTGGAGACGGGTTTGAAGCCCATGGAGATGAGTGCCATGACCCATTGGGGGAGGTTAGTTAGATAATTCCAATGGAGAATGAGTGTCATGGATCCATTCTGGAGCGGGCAAGATAACCCCATGGAGATGAAATGCCAGTGATTTATTTGGAGACACGGGGAGGATACCCCCATGGAGAGAGTTCCAGTGATCCATTTGGAGATTTTAAATAACCCCATGGAGATGATTGTCATATCCATCAGGGAGAGCAGGGGTTTTATAATCCCCATGAAGACGACACCAGAACCAATGAGAGGTCGGGGAGAGGGGAGGGGTTCCCCCCGGGAGATGAGGTCCAGTGATCCATTGTGGAAGGGATTTAAAACCCCCATGGAACACGTCAGTGATCCCTTGGGAGAAGGGGGGAAGATACCCCATGGAGATGAGGTGCCAGTGATTTTTGGAGAGAGGGGTTTATACCCCAGGAGATGGAAAGCCTGATTTGGGGAGGGGGATCCCCCATGGAAAGAGTGGAGGATCCAATTGTGGAGATATTTAAAACCCCCATGGAAATTAAATGTCAGTGATCCATTGGGGGGGATTAGTTAGGATAAATTCCAAAGCAGATATGCAGGTGGAATCCATTCTAGTTTTTAATAACCCCATTGGAGAAAATTTCCGTGGATTCCATTGTGGAGAAAGGGGGGCAATAACCCCATGGAGAAGAGTGCAAGTGGATCCATTGGGAGACCGGGCCTTAAAACCCCCATAAAGAATTATGAGTGATCCATGGGGAGATTGGGGTGGGAAGCCCCCATGGAATGGTTCAGTGATCCAATTGGAGACAAGGGGTTTAATACCCCCATGGAGAAGGAGTGCCAAAGGACCATTTGGGGTTTAGATAACCCCATGGAGAAGAGTTTTGGTGATCCAATTTGAGAGCAGGTAGGGAAGATAACCCCATGGAGATGGTGAGTAAATCCAGTGGAGAACGGGGTTTAAAATCCCCCATGGAGACATAGTTTCCAGGGTCCTTGGAGAGGGAGGGGTTTATAATTCCCCATTGGAGACGAAACCTGGGAATAATTCAATTCCAGGGGAGAGGGGGGGAAGATACCCCCATGGAGAGGAGGCCAAAAGGCCCAATTGGAGATCGGGGAAGAAACCCCCAAGGATGAGGCCAGTGATCAATGGAGAGGGGGAAATTCCCCATGGAATGGAGTGCCAGTGACCTTGGGGGAGAAGGGGGGTGGTGATACCCCCATGAGATTAGTGTCAGTGAATCCAGTGGTAAGGGGGGAAATTTTGGGAGAAGAGGCCCAGGATCCCTTTTTGGGGGACAAAAAATCCTGGGGGAAATGGAACAGTAAACCATTGTTGGAGAGTGGGGGAGGGGGAAACCCCCCTAAGGAGTGTTAGTGATCCAGTGGAGACAAGGGTAATAATCCCAATGGAGAGACCAGTAATACCAAGGTGGGAGGGTTTTTAACCCCTGGAGATAGGGCATGATCCATTGGGGAGACTAGGGTAATCCCCATGGAGAAGAGGATGATCCATTGGGGAGATTGGGGGAAAATTTCCAAGGAAGAAATGGGTTAAAGAATCTTTGGGGAGAAGGGGGGTATCCCCTGGGAGTTGAGGTCAGTTCCAATTTGGGAGACAGGGGTGGACCCCCAGGAATGGTGGCGGATCCATTGGGAATCAGGGGTTTAAACCCCCAAGGAGAATGTTGGATTCCATTGGGGAGAAAAGGGGGGGTAGATAACCCCCATGGAGAAGAGTGTAAGGACCCATTTGGAGACAGGGGGTTTATAAGGCCAGGGGATGAGTGGCAGGACCCATTGGGGAATTAGGGGTTTAAACCTGAATGGAGAGTGTTGTGACCCATTGTGGAGAGGGGGGGCAGATAACCCCCATGGAGAAGAATTTCCAGGATTTTGGGGGAGACTGTTTGGGGGTAAATTTCCATGGAGATGGGTCAGGACCTTGGTAGGGGATTGGGGAGATAACCTAATGGAGATGATTTTTGATCCATTTGGAGGGGGGGAAAACCCCCATGGAAGAGAACCCGTAATTTAGGGGTCCGGGGAGAGCATCCCATGGGAGATGAGTGTCAGTGATCCATTGTGGAGATTGGGGTGAAAACCCTCATGGAGATGAATTTCAGGATCCATTTGGGAGGGGGTTTAATAATCCCATGGAAGGGAGGAACCAGTAATCCATTGGAGACCGGGGGGAGGGGAGGGGAAACCACCCCGAGATGGGAAAGTTAGTGATCCATTGTGAGATCGGGGGGGAAACCCCCATGGGATGCGAGTGTCCCTTCTGGGAGACAAGGGGATAACCCCCATGGAGATTATGCCAGTGATCCCTTTGGAAGGGGGCAATAACCCCTCGGAGAAGAGGCAGTGGATCCAATTTTAGACGGGGAGGGGGGAAGAAATCCCCCATGGAGGATGTAATTGTTGGGCAAAATCCCCTGGAGATTGGGGGAAGGGGAGGGAAAGATCCCCAATTGGAGATGGTGCCAGTATCCATTTTGGAGAGCAACCAATAACCCCCAGGAGATAAACTGTTCAGTAATTCAAATTTGGGGAAAAGATCCAGGGAGGGGCCGGGTAGAAACCCCCATGGATGAGTGTTATGATCCAGTGAGATCGGGGGGAAATTCCCCATGGAAATGAGTGTCAGTGATCCAATTGGGGAGATTACAGGTACCTCATGGAGATTAAGGGCCAATCTATTGTGGAAATGGGGGTGGTAACCCCTCATGGAGAAGAGGTTCAGTGGTCCATTTTGGGGGGAGGAATTCCATTTTAAAGGTTAAGGGGTACCCCATGGGAGATGGTGTCAGGGATCCATTGTGAGAGAAGGGGTTTTATAATTTCCCTGGAGAGATGGTTGCAATCCCGGGAGTATGGGGGGAGATCCCCCATGGAGAGTAAATGTCCAGTGAACCCTTTGGGGGGGGGTTTAAGATACCCCATGGAGATGAGTGCCGTGATCCCTTCGGAGAGCAGGGGTTTAATAATTTCCCCTGGGGGAGGAGGTCCCAGTGACCTTCGAGACAGGGTAGATTAAATTTCCATGGAGATTAGGTCCAGTGATCCCTTCTGAGAAAGTAAAGGGTGATACCCCCTAGAGATAATGTCCAAATGATCCATTGGTTAAGATCCGAACAGAAACCAACCCTAAGAGATGTTAAGCATTTCAGAGGGCGGGGGGAAAACCCCATGAATGAGTTCCAACCATTGTGGAATAAGGGCAATAACCCCATGGAGATGGGTCCATGATCCATGGGAAGGGGGTTAGATAATCCTTCAGAAATTTCCATGATCCATTTTAACCCCGGGGAAGGTTGGAAGAAACCCTCATAATGGTAATTATTCCCAAGTAAAGTAACTGTGGAGACCTGGGAAGGGCCGGAAACCCCTAATAAAGATGGGTGCCAGGATCCATTTGAGACCAATTTTAAACCCCATGGAGACCATTCCAGAATCCACCGTGGGACTAGGGGCCAGGGTTGTCCCCATGGAGACGGTGCAGTGATCCATTTTGGAGACAACCCCCATTTGGAGATGAAGGTCAGTGATCCATTGGGGAGAAGGGAGAAACCCCATGGAGATGATGTCAACCACCAGGAAGATCAAGGGAGGTAACCCCCATGGAGAGATTTCATGGTCCATTGGGGAGACAGGGTAAACCCCTGGAAAAAGGTTGCAGAGGCCGGAGAGAAATCCCCCATGGAGATAATGTCCAGTGAACCTGGGGAAAAGGGTAGAAATTCCCCATAAGAGAATGTCAGTGATCCATTGGAGACCTAGTGATAAACCCCAATGGAGAGGAGGATCCATTGGAGACCAAAGGGCAACCCTATAATACCAGTGATCCCATTGGGGAGATTAAAGGGAAAACCCCCATGGAGATGAGGCAAAGGATCCAAATTGGGGGTGGCAGAAATCCCCAAGGAGAAGAGGTTAGGATCCATTTTGGAGCAGGGGAAAACCCCATGGAACAATGCCGGAAAACCAAGGGGGAAGAGGGGGTGATACCCCTGGAGAGGGTGCCAGTGATCCATTCTTTAGGAAGGTAACCCATGGAGAGAATGTCAAAGGAATTTAATTAGAAGACCAGGGTGATAACCCCATGAGAGAGGCCGGATCCATTGTGAGATAGGGGAAACCCTGGAGAAGATTGCCCAGTGATCCATTGGGGAGAGGGGTTTAAACCCCAGGAAGAGAAGGTGACCATTTGTAAGAGGTCGGGGGAGAGGGGGAAGGGGAACCCACCCCCCATGGAGATGGTGTCCAGTGACCCCTTCCCTGGAGAGGCAGGGGTAGATACCCCCATGGAGATGAGGTCCAGGACCTTCTGGAGACAGGATACCCCAAGAGATGAGTGTCGTGATCCCCTGGAGAGGGGGAGATAACCCCCATGGAGATGAGTGCGGATCCCTTCCTGGAGAGCAGGGAGAACCCCCCATGGAGATGGAGTGTCAGTGATCCCTTCTGGAGAGAGGGTGGAACCCCTTTGAGATGAGGCCACCGATCCAATTAGATCCGAGGGGGGGGAAACCACCCAAGAGATGGTGAGTGCTTTAGTGGAATGGGGCATTCAGACCGGGGCGGGGGGGGGGAACCCCCATGGAAATGAGGCCAAGTGATCCCAGTGGATCAAAGGTAGAAACCCCCATGGAGAAGAGGTTTCCAGTGATCCATTTTAAGGGGTAGGGAAAACCCCTGGGAAGGTTTAGTAAACCATTTGGAGCGGGGGAGGGGGGAAGAACCCCATGGAGATGGTATTTAGGGGTTTAAATTTTGGCACTGTGGAAATCCGGGGAGGGGGGCCGGGAAGACCCCCCTGGAGAGAGGCCATTGATCCCAGGGAGAAGGGGTTTTAACCCCATGGAAGGAGGCCGTGACCGGGGGAGATGGGGGGAAGGAACCCCATGGAGAGAGGTGCCAATCCATTGTGAAGACCAGGGTAAATCCCCAGGGAGACGAGTGCCCAGTGGTCCATTGGGGAGAAGGGGAAACCCCCTGGAGATGGGTCATATCCATTGGGGGAAGGCCATAACCCCCATGGAGATGAGTGTCATGGTCCCCTTTGGGGAGACAGGGGAAGTTCCCCCAGGAGATGGGGCCAGTGATCCAAAGGGAGAAGGTTTTAATCCCCATGGAGAAGAGTGTGGGGATCCCTGGAGAGGGCCGGGGGCCCCCATGGAGAGAGGAAAGACCCATTGGTTGGTAGATAACCCCCATGGAGAAGGAGTGGAGTGATCCAGTGGGAGATAAGGGGAATAAATGGAGAAGAATGAGGACCCATTGGGGAGATTAGGGGTAGAAACCCGCCATGGGGAAGAAATGTCAGGATCCATTTGGAGAAAGGGGGATAACCCCCATGGAGAAGAGTGGGCCAGTGACCACGGAGATAGGAGAAACCCCGGAAGAAAAGTCAGGATTTATTGGGGGAGAAGGGGGAGAACCCCATGGAGATGAGTGCCAGTGGATCCACGGGAGAGGGGTTGAAACCCCCATGGAGAATGATTGGCAGGACCATTGTGGAACAGGGTTTTATAACCCCATGGAAGACCAAACTTCTGGCCAAGGGTGGAGGAGGGGTTGGGGAAGGAGGATAATCCCTTCTGGAGAAGGGGTGTAAGGTGATCCCTTTGGGAGACAGGGGAATCCCCTAAGGGAGATGAGTGTCAGTGATCCTTTGGGGAGAGGGGGTAGATACCCCCAATGGAGATGAGTGCGTGATCCTTCTGGAGAGCAGGGGAGATAACCCCATGGAGATGAATGCCATGATCCCGGAGACAGGGAATACCCCATGGAGATGAGTGCCAAGATCCATTGGTTAGAATTTAAATAAAACCCCCATGGAGATGATTGCCAGTATCCAAGGGACAGGGGTTTATAACCCCATGGAAGACGGGGACCCCAGTAATCCAATTGTAAGGGCGGGGGAAGAAGGGGGAAGGGGGGCAATAACCCCCATGGAGAAGAGTTTCAGTGATCCATTTTTAGACGGGGGGTAGGGAAAAACCCTGGAGATGGTGTTAGGAAATCCCTTTCTGGGGAGGGGGGGGATCCCCCTGGAGATGAGTTGGGCGATCCTTCGGAGGCCAATAATTTCCCATGGAGAGATGCCGCAATCCAATTGGTTAGATGGGGAGGGGGCAGAAACCCATGGAGATGAGTGTTAGTGGATCCAATTGGGAGATCGGGGGAGGGGAAATTTATGGAGACGAGGTAAAGGATCAATTGGGGAGATGGGGCATAATCCCCATGGAGAAGAGTGGTCAGTATCCATTGGGGGAATTGGGTGGTACCCCAATGGAGATGAGTGCCAAAGGTCCACTGGGGGAATTGGGTAAATTCCCCCATTGGAGATTAAAACCAGTGATTCCATTGTGAGGACAAGGCCAAATCCCCCATGGAGAATGAGGCCAGTGATCCCTTTTGGAGAGGGGGTAGAAACCCCCAAGGAAAGATGAGGCGGTGATCCATTGTGAGACTGGGTGGGGGAAATCCCCATGGAAAGAGTGTAGGATCCATTGGGAGACGGGTTTAATTTCCATGGAGATGAAATGTTGCCCGGGAATTTCCCCAGGGGTAGGGTGTAGGGAGATAATTCCCCCATGGAGAAGAGAGTTTCCAAGGTTGGGGAAATCCAATTTGGCAGAAAGCGGGAGGTAGGGGAAGATAATCCCCCAATGGAGATGGGCGTTGAAATCCATTTGGAGACGGGGGGGTACCCCCATGGAATGAGTGGCAGGATCCAATTGGGAACAGGGTTTTATAATTCCCCGGGAGACGACCGTCGGAATCCATTTGTGGAGATTGGGGTTGGGGGGTAGAAACCCCATGGAGAAGAGTGTAAGTGTCCATTGTGGAGATCGGGGGTTTAGGAAGATTCCCCATTGGGGAGGAGAAATTTGGAGTGGTTCGTGATCCATTTGGAGCAGGGGAGAAACCCTATGGGAGATGAAGTCAGTGACCATTGGGGGAGATTAAAATTTCTTGGAGATGGAGGTTGGGTATCCAGGGAGATTGGGGGTTTATAACCCTGGAGATGATTGTCAGTGATCCAATTGTAGACAAGGTTTATAATCCCCAGAAGAGGTTCAGTAATCCAAGAGACCGGGGAGAAACCCCCATGGAGAGGAAATGCCTTGAAAATCCATTGGGGAGAAGGTAGAAACCCCCCATGGAGAGAATGTTCAGTGACCTTTTCGGAGGGCAGGGAGATAACCTGTGGAGATGAATGTCAGTGGACCTTTGGAAAACCAGGGTAGATACCCCATGGAGATGAGTGCCGGGGATCCATTGGTTAGGACTGAAGGGTGGGGAAAACCCCCAGGGATGAGGGTGAGCAATGTGAGACAAAAGGGGGGAAGATTGCCCATGAAAGGATGAGGCCCAGGGTGGGTTTTCCCCATTGGGTTATTGGCCGGGGAGGGTTTGAAGATACCCCAATGGAGAAGGGAGTGTCAGTAATCCATTTGGAGAGCTTTTTAATAACCCCATTGGAGATAAATTTCAGTGATTCCATTTGGGAGATTTGGTGGAATACCCCCATGGAGATGGAGCAAGGCCATTTAAGAACCGGATGGGAAAAAACCACCGCCCAAAAAAGACCATTTCCGAAGATGCAATGTTTGGAAGAACCTAAGGACCCAAAATTTCCAAAGGGAAATATTAAAGTTAAGTGATCCATTTTAATTGGGAATTAACCCTGGAAAATTTATGATCCCCTTTTCCAAACCCAAATAACAAATACCCCAATAATGTGTTATTAATGAATGTAATCCCCAATTAACCAACCAGGTAATAACCAAAGGGTCCATTGGAAGAAAAATAACCTACCGGAAATGTCCAAGTGATCCAATTGTTAACCAGGAAACCCACACCAATAAAAAACCCAACATCTAAAAGGAGCCGGGGAGGGGAAAAGAAATAACCCCCATACCAGAGGCAGTTAGATCCAGTGAGAGATTCAGGGCCAAAGATCCCCTGGAGATTGAGGCCAAAATTATCCAAGATTGACAACCCCCCATAATAGTTTGCCATTTGGGGCAAGCAAGGGTAAAACCCCAACCCAGGAAATAATTCATGGCCTTGGGGGGCCAAGGGACAACCCCCATGGAACCTAAAGTGCAGGAAACCATTGTAAATTGGATTGGGCAAAGAACCCCATAAAAGACCCAGGGGAATCCCCAAATTTACCATCCACGGGTTTGAACCCTTTGGAACCACTGGCATCCATTTGGAGACAACCAAACAATTTTCATGGAGATGACCAACCCAATTCTATAGGGAGATACCCCCAGTTTGGAGAAAAACCAAACTGATTCCATTAGGAAATTAATACCCCTTATGGAAAAATGAAGGGCGTCCCACCTGATCCAATTTGGATAATGGGGTAGAAACCCCCATGGAACAGTTGCCCAGGATCCCATTTGAAGTAGGAACCCCCAAAATGAGCCAAGGATCCATTGGGGAAAAGGGGGCAGGACAACCCCATGGAATGAAACCTGATCCATTGGGGAAAAGGGGGTTAAGACAACCCCTCCTGGCAGATGGAATTCAAAGTGATCCCTCCTGGACAGGGCCAGACACTATGAAATGATCCAGGAACCCATTGTGGAGACCAAGAAGGGACTCCCTGAAGGAGAAAGACCGTCGTAACCAAACAGGGATAACCCCATGGAACCACCCAAACTTGTGGAGATTGGGGGGAAGGGTTGACAACCCCCATGGAGATGAGGCCAGTGATCCAATAAGTGGTCCGGTGAAACCAACCCAAAAATGAGTTGTAGCTTGGCAGACCTGGGGAAGACAACCCATGGGACATGAGTGTCAGTTTATCCATTGGAGGATCAAGGGCAGAAACCCATGGAGAAGGAGGTTGGGTGATCCAGGGGTGATGGGGGGGTGGGGAGAATCCCCATGGAGAAAGGCTCCAGTGGATCCATTTTGCAGAGCGGGGGAGGGAAGGATCCCCCATGGAGATGGCTGTCAGTAATTGGGAGACCGGGAAGTGGGGAAAGACACCCTTGGGAGATGAGTCCCAGTGGATCCATTGTAAGAAATGGTTTTATAACCCCATGGGAGATGAGGCCAGTGATCCATTGTCGAGATCAAAAATCCCCATGAAAGAGACAGTGATCCATTTTAGAATCAGGGTGGTTACCCAACCATGGAGAAGAATGCCCGATCCAATTATAAGGGGGTGGGGGGGAAATAACCCAAGGGAGGATGGAGTTGGATGGCAGGGAGATCCGGGACAAGGGCGGAAGATACCCATGAAGGATGAGGTCAGTGATCCAATGGAGACTAGAGATAACCCCCATGGAGAAGAGTGGAATGATCCATTGTGGAGACAGGGAGAAAACCCCGCCATGGAAAAGAAAGTCCATCCATTAGAGGAGGGAGAAACCTCCAATGGAGAGAGTGCCAAAGGGATCTATTCTTAAGGGGGAGAAACCCCATGTAGAGAAAGCCAAAGGATTCCTCTTTGAGATCCTTGGGTAGATACCCCATGGAGATGAGGCCATGATCCACTGGGGAGATCGGGAGATTCCCCCATGGAGATGAGGCCAGTGATGCAGTGTGGAGACAGGGGCGGATGTGGGGAAGAACCCCATGAAGATGAGGTCAAGGGATCCAATTGGAGACAGGGAGATAATCCTTCTGGGAAGAGTGTCAAAGGATCCATTTGGGAGACGGGGTAAGGAAACCTCCCATGGACATGAGTGTCGGGGACCCATTCTGGAGAGCAGGGGATAGATACACCCCATGGAGATGAGTGTCAGTGATCCACTGTGGAGATGGGGGTGCGTAGATAATCCCCATGAAGAAGAGTTTCAGTGATCCATTTTGGAGAGTTAACCTGGGGAAGAATCCCATGGAGAACTGCGAATGCAGTGGGAGATCCGGGTGGGGGAGGGAACATCCTCCCTGGAGATGAGTGCCAAAGGATCCATTGTGGAGAGGAATTTTAAATCCCCATGGAAATGAGTGTCAGTGATTCCATTTTGGAGATCGGGGAGATAACCCTATGGAGAAGAGTGTCATGATCCAATTGGAGAGGGGGAAACCCCCATGGAGATGAGGTGTCAGTGATCAGCTGGGGAGATTAGGTGTAGATAACCCCTGATGGAGATGAGAGTTCATGATCCAATTTGGAGAAACAGAGGGATACCCCTATGGAGATTAATGAGTGATTCATTGTGGAGATCAGATACCCATGGAGATGAAATGTTTAAGTGATCCATTTTGATAGAGGGGATATACCACCATGGAGATGAGTGCCAGTGATCCATTGTGGAGATTAGGGAAGATACCCGGCCATGAGATGAATGCTGTTATCCAATTATGGAGCCGGGGTGGGGAGGGAATATAACCCATGGAGATGGAGGCCAGTGATCCAGTGTGGAATCAGGGCGGGGGGGGCCCAAGAACCTGATGGAGATGAGGTGTCTGTGAACATTGTGGAGACAGGGGAAGGACCTGGAGATGAGAATCAGTGATCCAAGGGAGATCAGAATAACCACATGGAGATGAGTTTCATTGATCCATTGGGGAGATCCGTGGGGGAATATACCCCATGGACATGAGTGTCAGTGATCCATTGTGGAGATTAGGGGTAGAACCCCATGGAAGGGAGGTGTGTGATCCACTGTGGAGAAGGGGTGGGTAGATAATCCCCATGGAGAAGAGTTTCAGTGGATCCATTTTTGGAGAGCGTGGAGGTGCGGAGATAAACCCGTGGAAGATGACTGTAATGCAGCGTGGAGATCGGGGAGGGTAAAACCCCCATTGAGATGAGGCCAAGGATCCATTGGGAGATCTGGGGGGGAAGATAATCCCCATGGAGATGGAGTGGGATCCAATTGTGGAGACCAGGGGGTAATCTTCAAGGAGAAGAGGTCAGTGGATCCATTGTGGAGACTGGGGAAACCCCATGGAGATGGAGTGCCAGGATCCAATTGGGAGAGAAGGGCCTTTATAATCCCCATGGAGAAGGACTGCCAGTAATCCATTGTGGATTTCTGGGAGGGGAGGGGTAAAACCCCATGGAGAACCATGGATCCAATTGGGAGATCAGGGTAGAAACCTGTCATGGAGATGAAATTAAAGGATCCATTGGGAGAGGGGGTAGGATACCCCCAAGGAGAAGGCTGCCAGTGGTCCATTGTGGAGATTGGGGAGGGGGTAGATAATCGCCTTGGAGATGAGTGTCATTGATCCATTGTGGAGATCAGGGGTAGATACCTGCCATGGAGATGAAATGCCTGATCCATTGGGGAGTGTGGGAGGCCCTGGGGGAATGGAGGTGGTAGATACCTGCCATGGAGATGAGTGTCAGTGATCCATTCTGGAGAGCAGGGGCAGAGACTCAAATGGAGATCAGTGTTAGCGACCTCCCCAGGGACAGAGACCCCCATGGAGATCAGGGACAAAGACTCCACATAGAGGTCTGTCTCAGAGATGTATTATCAGGATCAGTCAGAGATCCCCCATGGAGAGCAGGGACTCAGACCACCTGGGGCAAAGCACCACTATGGAAATTGAGGTCACCGACTTACCAAGACACCAGAAAACACAAAAATTTGTGAAATTTAAGGCAGGGCCCTTGTGGGAGATCAGGGTAGCCACCCCTTTCAAAGAGTTCAGAAACAGAGACCCTCCCAAGAGACCAGGGTAGAGACCTCCCAAGGAGATCAAGGTCAGAGAAACCCTCATGGAGATCAGATCGAAACCCCTAATGGAGAACAGGTTTAGAGAACAGGGGAGATCTACACGGGAGCCACCCGTAGATCTAATTTTGACCAGCAGAACAGCTCGGAGTCAGACTGGAGAGGGCTTACAAAGGTCTGTTGGACCCTCGTAGCTCTGATTTGTTTCATCTCTATACAAAACATCTATTTTCCAAATACAGCAGGAGTATTATTGATTTTTTTTTATTTTTTTTTCCAACCAGAAAGTGGCCAGTGACACAATGTAAATGGCGTACAGGCCTTAGTCATCCTAGGAGTTCCAAATCAAAATCAACTCAAAACTAGTCGTGAACAAGTAGTTTTCTGGGGGAACTAGTCCCCTTGGTCGTCTTCTCCACAGCAAAAGGTTGGTCATTGGGTGGTGGCCGTTTTGCCCTCAAGGGGGTGAGGAGACTGGCAAATGGCTCGGAGGGAAGAGGAGAGATGACCATCTTCCGTCCTTCATTGGCGGAGCTAGGCCCGGGTTTGCCAGGATTGTGGAGCAATGAGGTCGCCGACAGGGGCAGAGGCCCCTTCCCGGTGGATCTGGGCCCATCCTCCCCCCGGGGACAGGGCAGCTCGGCGGGGGTGGGCTCTTTCTTAACGAGCCCCGCGTTGGCCCTCTTCTCCAGGACCTCTTCGAGCTTTACAATGGGCGAGCTGCAACTTTGGTCACCCCCATGCGCCTGATATGTGAACGCACGTGGCAGGAGAGGCCCCTTCGGTCTTTGAAGAGCTCGCCGCAGAGCTGACAGTGCACGCCCCGGACCGGCTCAGCCCAGGAAGCTGCAGAGACAGGAAGAGGAAGATGGAAGGGGAAGGGGTTTTGGGCACGGGGTGCCAAGCACCCCCTAATGGTGGGGGAAAACTGGGCTCCTCCCCAGGGGCCCGCCCCCGGACAGGCTGGTGCTGACTAGTGCCCTTCCCAAAACAACCTTCTTCCGGTCTGACTTACCTCCCTGGACCTAAACCAGGGCCTGGTTTCCGGCCCTTACAGGCCCCAAAGAGCCTCCAAGGGCCCGTCGAGGAAGTGGGGCCCGCCCAACCCAGCCCTTGGCAGAACTTGTGGGGCGTGACTGCAATCACCGTTGGTTACTAACCCCACCGGGCCTGGCCTGTCAGCCAGATTGGGGAGCAGGGACCAAGCTCCACCCTCAGGGGAACAGGGACCCTTGCCTTGGCCTCCCAATCCAGGGTGGGCCCTGGCACCCCCATCCCTGGCCCAGTCCCAGGTCTCTGAGGTTCTCTGGCCGTTGTGGGACCTGAGTACCTGGTTTGGCTCCCTCCCCTTCCCCTCAGGGGACACTTCCTAGGTTCTGGGGTGCCTTGTCCCCAAGGGGGACCCGGGCCCATCAGATGGGTGTCCTTATCCTGCAGGCCTACAAACCAAGGTCTGTCGTTTGATTCCACCTCCTTGGTTCGGACTTTGAGCCCCAAGGGAGGAAGTGGCTGGATCCGAAACCCCTCCAAGCAGTCGGAGGTGAAGTTGGGTTGGAGAAGCCCAGGGGGTCGCTACATGGGCTCCACTTCCTGGCAGGGGGCGGGACGTGTGGTTCCACAGCATTTGGAGCCTCCGGGGAGTCACCAGGTCCCCCTCCCATTGCCTCGGCCTCCCCGCCTTTGGGCCTGGGGAGGTTTGGAGGCCCCGGCCCGAGCCTGGGTCTGGCTTTTGGATTTCGGCTAGGGGAAAAGGGAAAGTTGTTGATGTGACTCCTCAAATTTATCTCTTGCAGATGGGAGTTCGGGCCTTCCAGACCATTGCATTATCAAAGCTTTCCCACAGGAGTCCACAGCCGATTGCTGGGCTGACTCTGTGTCTGATGGAAGACTTTGAGGGAATGGTCCAAGGTCTGTCCTGGAATGGCCAGAGAGCGATCCCGCTTTCCCTGGAAGGCCGGCCTCCCCGACGCCCTGGGCTTGGGCTTGGCCAGTGGGGGAGAGAAGGGGCCGTGGGGGGCCGGGGGCCAAAATCAGGCTGCCTGGGTTTTGCCTGCCCCTCCTGCTGGCTGGGAGGGGGTGGAAGCCTGAGTTTAAGGGTGCCCCGGCCCTGGGGGCCCTCCCTGGCTGGGGCAGGTGGCCGGGGGGGGTGGGCCCCTTGTGGTCTCAAAGTGGGTTCCGGACAAGAAATCAAACCTTCTGCTCAAAGCACTGTCTGGAGGACAGGTTCCCGGGCCCCATCCTTCTCTGTGGGCACCGCGCCCGAGGAGCCCCGGGCAGGGGGTCCAGCCCCGGGCCCCCTCCAGGTTCGGTGGGGCCCCCAAAGGAGGTGCCCCCTTTTGGAGGAGAGGGGAGCCCAGGGGGTGGGAAAGTCCCCTGCTTGATTGGGCCGGGGGAGTGACCGACGGGCCTTTACTGGAGGCCCCTGGGGTCTTTCAACCGGCTTGTGGAGGATCAATGGGCCTGGGCGGGGAGAGGCAGCTGCCCCATTTGCAGAGACCGATTTCTTGGCCTGGGGATGGGACAGGGGCCGGGGGCCGCTCCGTTTTCCCTTCTGCTGCCCCTTCGGGGCTGGTCGGGGGGAGCCCCCCCGCCCCGCCCCGGACGGCCCTGCAACGCCAAGAAGCCAACCGGGAGGATATGGCGGCAAAGGTCTATTCGGCTCTGAAAAGTAGCCCCGCCGCTCCAACCCGGTCTCTGGGGCTGGGGGCCCTGGTTTGCCCGGCGGGGACCCCTCCGAGGACATCCGCCACCGAGGTGCAGGTGGCCCGGCCCAGCGGCCTGGGAGGGATGGGGAGAAACCCGTGTGGGAAGGAGGCGGCCCCTCAGCCACCCCAAAACTTTTCCTCGGGGTTGAACCGGGCGGCCCCCGCCCATCCCCACCCCCGGCCCGGCTCCGGCCTCTTCCGGGTTCGGCCCCGGCCCGCTTTGACCCCGGTGGGTGCGGGAGCAGCGGGGTCCCGGGCGGTGGCGTGGCGGGCGGGAGGTCGGAAGTCCTGGGCGGCGGGACTGGAAGGGAAACTGAGGCGGCGGCGGTAGTGCTGGGAGATGTCAACAAAGGCTGCGTCCCCGAATGTTCGGGTTCCAGGCCCGAGCGCCCCTCCCCCCCCCCGTCTTTGCCCCGCCCCCTCCCGTGCCCTGATGTCGCTGGGCGCCGGTCGGGTGGGCGCGCGGGGCGGGCGCCCCGGCAAACGTGGGTGGATTGGTTTAAAGAAACCGGCGTTGGGCTCCCCGGAAAGAAGCCCGCGGGCCGGGGGGGTCTGGTGGCCCTGAGGCCGATTTCTGCCCCCTCTGAGTTTCGCCCGCCTGGCCCGGGTTTCTTATCCAACCCCGCAGGGCGAGGTTGGCACCCTGATGTCACAAAGCGCCCTTCAGTCTCCTGCGGGGGTCGGAAAGCCCCCCTTCCAGTCTCCGAGGGAAGGGGCCCCCGTTGGGCCGGGGGCAGAAGAACCCGGGGTCACGGTGAACTGTTGGTTCCCGGGCTTCCCCAGCCAGGTCCCAATCCCCCCGGGGGCCCCTGTGGAGACCCAAGGACAGAGAACACACGGGGGGGTTGTTGGAGATTCCCCAAGGGACAGAAAGGGTTGGGGAACCGTCAAGAAGGGCAAGAATCCAGGACCCCCATAGAGATCAGGGACACAGTCCCACCACTGAATGTGAAGTGGACACCCAATAGAGAGCAGTCACAGACCCCCCTCCCCAGAGATCAGGGATAGACCCCCATGTACATCAGTTACTGTCCGCTGGAAATAAGGGACAGACCCCCAATACATGAGTCAAGACCCCAAAGAGATTGTGGAAGACCCCATGAGATCAGTTACAGAATCCCCCTTATAGAGATCAGGGACACAGTCCCACCACTGAATGTGAAGTGGACACACCATAGAGGTCAGTCACACACCCCACCTGCCCCCGCATACAGATCAGGGACAGAGTCCCACCTCCAAATGTGAAGTAAACACCTGATACAGATCAGTCACAGACCCCCCTCATGGAGAACAACGACAGAACCCCACAGAGATCAGTCACAGACCCCGCCAAAAGATTTCAGGGACAGACACCCATAAAGGATCAGTCAACCCCCCCCACCATGGAGATCAGGGACAGAGTCCCACCACTAAATGTGAAGCACTCCCCCCATAGAGATCAGTCACAGACCCGCCCTATGGAGAAGAGGGACAGACCCCCCCATAGGGATAACCTTCACAGACACCCCAAGAGAATCAGGGACAGACCCCCATAGTGATCAAAGTCACAGACCCCGGCCCCACCCATGGAGATTCTGGGACACCCCCCATAGCGATAGGGTCACAGGACCCCCATGGAGACTGGGGTCCCCACCACCCCTCATGAGATCAGTCACAAACCTTCCATGGTGATCAGGGACAGACCCCCCATGGAGATCAGTCTCCGATTCCCCATAGAAAACAGTCACAGCCGCTGCCCCATAAAGAACTGGGATGGACCCCCTATAAAGATGTCACAGACCCCTCCCATGGAGATCAAGGAAAGACTCCCACCACTACATGTGAAGTGAACCCCCCATAGAGATCAGTCACAGACCCAGGGTATGGAGATCAGGGACAGACCCCCTATAGAGACTGAATCCAGACCCCCACCACAGAGACCAGTCCAACCCCCTTCATGGAGATTCAGGGACAGACCCCCCTTAAAAAATTCACTTGTCACTGGACTTGCTGGATCAGGGACAGACCCCAATTAGATGAGTCACAGACCCCCCCCCTCCCCAAAGATCAGGGACAGACGTACAATAGAGATCAGTTACACACATCCCCCCCCTTATAGAGATGAGGGACATAGTCCCACCACTGAATGTGAAGTGGACTCACCATAGAGGTCAGTCACATATCCCCCCACCCCCGTATAGAGATCAAGGACAGAGTCCCACCTCCAAATGTGAAGTAAACACCTCATAGAGATTAGTCACAGACCCCCTCCCATGGAGATCAGGGACAGAACCCCCATAGAGATCAGTCATAGACCCAGGGTATGGAGATCAGGGACAGACCCCTTATAGAAATTAGTCATAGACCCACCCATGGAGATCAGTTACAGATCCCCCCATAGAGATCAGTCATAGACCCCCCCCATGGAGATCAGTCACAGACCCCCCCATGGAGATCAGTCACAGCCCCCCCCCATGGAGATCAGGGACAGACCGCCCCATAGAGATCACTCACAGATCCCCCCGTAGAGATCAGTCACAGACCCCTCCCCATGGAGATCAGTCACAGACTTCTACAAAGACTCCGAGACCCCCATGGAGATCAGCCAGACCCCCATGGAGATAAGACTGACCCCCACAGAAAAAATCAGGGGCAAAGACCCCCTCCGGAGACGGGTCAAAGCCTCCCAGGGCAAAGACCCTCCAGGCCGATAAGGAACAACCCTAAAAAAGGAAATCCGCCGATCCAATAAAGGAGGCATAGAAATTAAAGATCAACAAAAAGAAAGGCAACAGGAAGAGTATGCAGAGCTGAGGGCAAAGATTCCCTGGGAAATTGGGCAGAAAAGATCAGGCCATGAAGAAGGGACAAGAAATGTAATTAATAAAAGCTGGAGGGTTATTGTGGCAACCCATTGTGGAGATCAGGGTCAGAGACACCTATGGAGATGAGTGTCAGAAACTCCCCCAGGGACACAGACACCTCGTGGTGTTCCATTTCACAGACCCTCCCCAGTGGCAGATACACTCTTCGGATGTCAATAGAGTGTGGACATGAGGGGCAGACTTACAAGAAAATTAAGGTGAAAAGATTAGGTCATGAGGAAGAGGAAGGGGGTAGAGACCCCACCAAGGCGATCAGGGGCAGAAACCCCCTGTGGAGATCCTTGTAAGAGAGCCATTACATAGATCAGGGTCAGAGAACTCCCAAGGGAGACGGTCCAAAACCCTATGGAAATCAGAATCAAACCCTCATGGAGATCAGTGTCAGAGACTCATTATGGAGAACAGGCTCAGAGATCACCCATAAAGATGAGGGTCCAATAATCCCCCTGACAGAGCCCCATTATGGAGAGCAGGGGCAGATGCCACATATGGAAATTATTGTTGGAGACAATTTGGTCTCTGGTCATGATTTCCACGTGTGCATTCTGCTTTTGGTCTCCATGGTTTGTATGTGTCCCTGACCTCCATGGGGGATCTCGGACCCAGATGTTCATAAGAGGTCTGACTTTGATCTTCATGGGAAGTCTCCCCATGGAGCTCAAGGACACAGACAACCCATAGAGACCAAAGCAAAGACCACATATAGAGATCTCTTCAGTGTCTTGGTCCCTGATCTCCATAAGGGATCTCTGCCCCAGATCTCCATAATATGTCTTTGACACAAATCTCCATGTGGAGTCTCTAGCCCTGATTTTCTTTGTGGGGTCTCTGAGACAATTACCCTGCCACCTTTTACTCCTTACATGTTTCTCTTCTCTTCCTCATGACCTGATCTTTCCCCCCTAATTTCCCAGGGAATCTTTGTCCCCTCATCTCTGATGCCCCCTTCTACCATCTTTTCTTTTTTGATAATTTTCAGCTCTTTATTGCTAATCTCTTTGTCTATCTCATTCCATGATTTACAAGGGGAGGGGGGTCTATGTCCTTGATGTCTGTGGAAGATCTCTTTCCCTGGGAGGGGTTTCTGACTCTGATCTCCATAGACGGTTTCTGACCCTGATGTCCATGAGGGTTCTCTGCCCCTGATCTTTATGGGGTGCCTCTAGCCCCAATTTCCATGGGATGTGTCTACCACTGAAATCTACGGAGGGCCTCTATCCCTGATCTCCAAAGGAGTCATGTCTCCATGAGGGGTCTTTGCTTCTAATATCAATGGGGGGGGGTCTGCTCTCATCCTTATGGGGGGTCTCTTGTTCTGATTTCCATGTGTGCTCTGTGCCACCGATATCCATGGGGGTCCCTGACCCTGATTTTCATGGGAGGTCTTTGAAATTAATCTCCATGGGGGTTTCTCTATTTTTGACTCTGAGTCTCATGTCCATGGGGGGAGGGGTCTATATCCCTGGTCTGCATAAGTCGGCTCTGCCCCAGGTGGGTTTTGGACTCTGATCTCTATGAGGGATCTCTGACTTTGATCTTTTTTAGGTCTCTGACAGGGATCTCAATGGGGTAATCTCTGACCTTGATCTTCATGGGAGGTCTCTGACCCTGAACTCTATGGCAGATCTCTGACCCTCATTTTTATGGTAGGTCCCTGAATTTTATCTCCCTGGAGCATCTCTGTTCTTGATGTTCATGGAATTTCTTTAAGCCTTGTATGTCTCTGCTCCTGATCTCCATGGTGGGTCTCTTACCGTGATTTCCAAAGGTCTGTCTCTGATGTCCAAGGGAGGGTTTCTGACCCAGATTTCCATGAGACCTCTGCCTCTGATCTTCATGGTGGGGTTGAGACTCTGATTTTCATGAGTGGTCTGCTTGTGATTCCTAGGGGTCTTTCCCCGGTTTCCCAATGTAATAACTATGAGCCTTGAACCCAAGGTAATTCACTGTGATGAGAGTAAAAATCTGTATGACCTGAGTGAATCCTGTAAAATTATGTAAAATCACCAAAAAAGGTCTCCTTTGATCTACAAAACCAAATGGTCTTACATCCTCTCGGAGCAAGATAAACTTTCTTGGGGGAAGTCACAACTCCCGGCAAGATTTCCTTAATTTTGAGACTTCCCCTTAGACTCAAGGAATAAAATGGGCCCTTCAGAAATGACCCTTTGGAGATCACTTTCTTGAGAATGATATGCCCGCCAAGAGAATCCCTTCTTGACATTTCTTTAAAATAAAAAATTTTTTACCAGATTTCTTGGTTTAAGGAACCCAAAACTTTAGGCCTTGGGAGAATGGAACCCTCACCCATTCCTGCCTAACCCTACATTTGGCAACCCTCATCCCCCTCGTCACCTGCATATTATGTTCATTCGTGGGTTAAGGTCCGTGATCTTCGTGGTGGAATTCTTGCTCTTGGGATCTTCCATAAGGCTTCCTCTGCCCCTCCTGTGTCTTGGACCCTCATTCAATAGGGGATTCGACCCAGATCTTCATAATCAATCTCGACACAGATTTCCATGTGGGATTTTTTCTCCCTTTGGTCTCATGGGGAGCCTCTGCTCCTGATCTCCTTTGTGGGGTCTCCGACACAATAGCCCTGACAACTTTTATTCTGTACACATCTCTCTTCCCTTCATCATGACCTGATCTTTCCCCCCTAATTTCTCTGTGAATCTTTGCCCTAACCTCCATATATTCTGCTGCCCCCTTCTACCATCTCTTCTTTTATACTGGTCTTCAGCTCTCTATCCAGCATCTCTTAGTGAAGCTCACACCTTGATCTCCAGGGGGCCTTTGCCCCTGGTCTCCATGGGGAGTCTTCACCTCTGATGTTCAAAGGGATCTTGTGACCTTGATCTCCATGGTGGGGGTCTCTGCTTCTTTTTTTTAATTTATTTTTATATTTTAATCCAATATGTATATACGTATTTATACAATAATCTTGCTGAACAAGAAAAATCAGATCAAAAAGAAAAAAAAGAAAGAAAACAAAATGCAAGCGAACAGCAACAAAAAGAGTGAAAATGCTATGTTGTGATCCATGCTCTGTTGAAGTCCTGCCACCACTCTCACCTGTTCCCATTCAATGGAAAACTGATATGCCAGTGTGGGTAAAACAGTGGCCCTTACACAGTGAAAAAATTCAAGCCTTTTTAGATATAGTACAGGAGCAACTTGACCAAGGACACTTACAACCTTCCCTAAGTCTTTGGAATTCCCCTGTATTTGTTATAAAAAAAAAAAAAGAAAGAAATCTGGAAAATGGAGGATGTTGACTGATTTGAGAAAGGTAAATGAACAGATGGAAACTATGGGAACTCTTGAGCCTGGACTTCCATCTCCTACTCAATTGCCCTCTTTGGGTTATAGACATTAAGGATTGTTTCTATTCTATCCCTCTAGATAAGGAGGATGTGGAAAGATTCCTTTTCAGTGCCCAGCGTTAACTTAGGTGAGCCTTATAAAAGATATGAATGGACAGTTTTGCCACAGGGAATGAAAAACAGCCCAACCATGTGTCAAATGTGTGTTGCTGCTGCTCTTACTCCAGTAAGAAAAGCATTTCCAAAAATAACGTTGTCACATTACATGGATGATATATTGGGATGTGCACCTGAGGAGCAAATGTTAGAAGCATGTCTACAAAAGTCCATGGAAACACTAAGGAACTACAAATTGCTTATAGCTCTGGAAAAAATTCAAAGGCACGCTCCTTTTCAATATTTAGGATATGAAATATACCCTAAGGTGCTTATAGGACAAAAGCTTTCTTTAGGAACAGAGAAGTTGAACACCTTAAATGACTTTCACAAATTGATAGGAGATATCCAATGGATGCATCCAGTGTTAGGCTTCACTACCTATCAATTGCAACCATTATGTGACATTTTAAGGGGAGACAGTGCTTTAAACTCATCACGCCAACTTTCAAAAGAAGCTCAAGAGGCTTTGAGAGAAGTTGAACTGGCTTTATCCAATGTGGTTGAGTCACTCAAAAACCCTTGGAAATATCAGTTTTTGCTACACAAGAGGCACCCACAGCAGTCCTTCATCAAGGAGACAGTGTGATAGAGTGGGTGAACCTCTCGGCACAACCAGAACAAAGCCTTACTCCTTACCCAGTGCTTGTGACTAGAATTTTATTAAAGGCCATTAAGCAAGCAGTACAATTATCTGGGATAAGACCTGACAAGATATACACCTTTTGTACCAAGGCATAAATTAACGTATGTTGTGAAACCATACCAGAGTGGCAAATTTTACTGGCCACAGCTCCAAATTTTACCCATAGGTCTCCCTTAAAGATAACCTGGCTATTACATAATTGACAATGGATTTTTGAAGAAAACTTTCTAAGGTTCCTCTTAAAGGACCAACTATCTTTACAGATGCATTCAGACATAACATTTGTGCTGTATACCCTTGTGATAACTATAAAAAGAGTAGTCAAAACTTCTTTTCAGTCCACTGAGCAGAATGAATTGAATGCAATCATTCTAGCTTTTATTATCCAGGAGATATAAATATACTCCCTTATTTGGCCTATTCAGTAGGTGTGATACAAAGGATTGCCACAAGAGCAAGTGAGAAAGCATCCAGGTAAGGTTTATATTTTGCATGTCCACTCTCATAGTGGACTTCCAGGTCCTATTTTTGATGGTAATTCAAAGGCAGATAGCCTTCTAACTATACTGGCCCATACTCCTTTATTTCA